>NC_045999.1:15429007-15668222 GCF_010909765.2 Amblyraja radiata
AGGGGGGGGGGTGGAGAGAGAGTGCCTTTTTACTTCAACCCTAACCCAAACAACCATTTGCAGGCAGTGCTTTTTTACCTCTAACCATATTTTCATTATCAAACCAAATTAAGTGTACTCACTGTGCTGTAGACATTTGTCAGTGTCATTCAAAGCTCTGATTGAGGCACAGCACTTGCAGAGACTGATTGAGGCACACCACTTGCAGAGACTGATTGAGGCACACCACTTCCAGGTTTTATAGTCCCTCCCCCTCCCTCCAGCAGGGGCAGTAGAGAGAATGGGGAATGTTGTAAAAAACATTAATATCTCTGTCAATTTTCATCGACGGGAAAAATCCTCGGCACACATGCGGCTTAGGGGGACTCTGAGCGAGGTGGCCAAAAATGACGGCCGTAGGTGGCGGTGTACTCTCGGAAACCGCAGCACAGGAAGCCAAAACCGGTCAAGAACAGAGTTTTAGTAATATAGATTAATGATTTGGATGAGGGAATTGTATGCAACATCTCCAAATTTGTGGATGACACTAAACTGGGGGGCAGTGTTAGCTGTGAGGAGGATGCTAGGAGGCTGCAAGCTGACTTGAATAGGCTGGGTGAGTGGGCAAATGCATGGCAGATGCAGTATAATGTGGATAAATGTGAGGTTATCCACTTTGTTGGCAAAAACAGGAAAGTAGACTATTATCTAAATGGTGGCCGATTAGGAAAAATGGAGATGCAACGTGACCTGGGTGTCATGGTACACCAGTCATTGAAAGTAGGCATGCAGGTGCAGCAGGCAGTGAAGAAAGCGAATGGTATGTTAGCATTCTTACCAAAAGGATTTGAGTATAGGAGCAGGGAGGTTCTACTGCAATTGTACGGGGTCTTGGTGAGACCACACCTGGAGTATTGCATACAGTTTTGGTCTCCAAATCTGAGGAAGGATATTATTGCCATAGAGGGAATGCAGAGAAGGTTCACCAGACTGAGTTCTGGGATGTCAGGACTTTCATATGAGGAAAGACTGGATAGACTCGCTAGAATTTAGGAGTTTGAGGGGGGATCTTATAGAAACGTACAAAATTCTTAAGGGGTTGGACAGGCTAGATGCAGGAAGATTGTTCCCGATGTTGGGGAGTCCAGGACAAGGGGTCACAGCTTAAGGATAGAGGGGAAATCCTTTTGGACCGAGATGAGAAAAACATTTTTCACACAGAGTGTGGTGAATCTCTGGAACTCTCTGCCACAGAAGGTAGTTGAGGCCAGTTAATTGGCTATATTTAAGAGGGAGTTAGATGTGGGCCTTGTGGCTAAAGGGATCAGGGGGTATGGAGAGAAGGCAGGTACGGGATACTGAGTTGGATGATCAGCCATGATCATATTGAATGGCGGTGCAGGCTCGAAGGGCCGAATGGCCTACTCCTGCAGCTATGTTCTATGTTTCTATGTTACTATATCTTATTGAAACGTATAAGATTATATCGGGTTTGGTCATGCTATGTTCCCAATGTTGGGGGAGACCAGAACCAGGGGCGCAGTTTGAGAATAAGGAGTAAGCCATGTAAAATGGAGACAAGGAAACACTTCTTCACACAGAGAGTATGAATTCTGTGGAATTCTCTGCCTCAGAGCGCTGTGGAGGCCGGTGCTCTAGATACTTTCAAGAGAGAGCTAGATAGGGCTCTTAAAGATAGTGGAGCCAGGGGATATGGAGAGAAGATAGGAACGGGGTACTGATTGAGGATGATCAGCCATGATCACATTGAATGGCGGTGCGGGCTCGAAGGGCCAAATGGCCTCCTCCTGCACCTATTGTCTATTATCAATGGGCTCATCCCCGGATTGCGTCTGGGTACTCTTCCCGGGAGCTCTTTGTAACCCGAACGGTTTGCAAATGGGAAATGCCAAGGTAAGGACCGATTTCCCACTTGGTAGAAGATGCCTCCAGTCCCATAGCAACGGCCAAATCCATCTGCTGGACACCCAAACTCTCTATTGGATGGATGGGCCGTACATAAAGAGGGTGACCGTGCAGTGGTGAGGATCTGCATCTAAATGTAGAGCAGACAAAATGTATAGGAAAAAACAGCAGATGCTGATTTACACCAATGATAGACTAAAAATGCTGGAGTAACTTAGCGGGACAGGCGGCATCTCTGGATGGAAGTAATGGGTGACATTTTGGGCCTATCTTCAGTGTAAACCAGCATCTGCAGTTCTTATATCACCCTCATTCTCTTTGCCTCACCCCTGACTCTCAGTTTGAAGAAGGGCCTTGACCCGTAATGTCACCTACTCTGGCATTTTGTGACCATCTTAAATGTAGAGCAAGATGGGGGCAAATGGCCTGGAAGAGTGACCAGAATAAGATGCAATGTCAAATTCCCATTTACAGAGGATCAGTTCTTCTCATTATGGTGGTGTTTAGTTTGTGCCCAGTCTGCATTGGAGAACTTTATGTGTAGGCTTATTATTGTCACGTGTACCGAGATAAAGTGAAAAGCTTTGTTTTCAAAGGTTTCAAAGGTCTTTTATTGTCACCTGTACTAATTAAGGTACAGTGATATTCGAATTACCAATCCGCCGTCCAAAAAAAGTAACAAGACACACAACTACATAAAAGTTAACATAAACATCCACCACAGCGGATTCCTCACTGTGATGGAAGGCAATAAAGTCTAACCTTTTTCCCTCATTTTTCTCCTGCAGTCGGGGCAGTTGAACCATCTGTCGGGGCAATCGGAGCTCCCGCAGATGGCGGTCGAAGCCCCCGCGTCGATGCGATCCAAGCTCCCGCGTCGAGGCGCTCCAAGCGCCCGCAGCCTGCGGTCGAAGTATGGTGAAGCGTCTCAGGCTGTAAGTAGAATAAATTAACACTGCATCTTGTTAAACCAGAGAACACGGTCCCTCATTGATGTCTGGGAAGGAGCAGAAGTGCAGATCCTGGTTTGAACCGAAGTTAGACACAAAATCAGGAATATCTCAGTGGGTCAGGCAGCATCTATGGAGAAAATGAATGGGTGACGTTTAGGGTCGAGACCCTTCTTCAGACTGAAAGTCAGGGGTGAGGGAAATGAGAGATATGGAAGATATTTGAAAGCAGACGATGATCAAAGAATAGTAGATTGGTTCATTCGAAAGTAAACACAAAATGCTGGAGTAACTCAGCGGGAAAAGGAATGGGTGACATTTTGGGTCGGGACCCTTCTGCAGACTAGAATGGTTCATTGTTGGCGGGGGAGAAGCTGACAACAAGGCATACAATCAGTAAAATTAATCAGGACAGTGTAATTAAACCCGAAACGTCACCTGCTCCTTTTCTCCAGAGATGCTGTCAGTCCCACTGAGTTACTCCAGCTTTTTGTGTCTATCTTTGGTTTTTCATTGATCTTTGACATTGCCCTCCATGGTGAGTATACAGAGTATACCTTTTGGTATAAAGGCCTTGTTTTCTCAGGACCGTATTATGGTGGGAGGTCAGTACCCCTGATGGACTGTGCAGTATCCACCCCCTTTTTTAATCTCCTTCTTACCTTGGCTTTCAAGTTGCCGAACCTGGTGATGCAACCAGTCAAAGATACTGCCATGTACAGGTCCACCACCGATTTTCCGACACCCTTGGCTACAGAGCCTTTCTGGATTATCCTTTTTGCCGGACAAAAATAGGTCATGGTCTCCAAGGGGAGTTCAATGGTACTGGAACGGTCCACCTAGGCCGCCAGTGGGCCGAGATATCGGCCCGCAAGGCTGGCCGTGGATCGGCAATTGGAACGGATCTGCAGGCTCCGGCCGCAGGGAGCAAATTCATCTCGCCGATCAGCACAGAAGTCCCGATGAGGTTAAGATCAGCCGCCTCACCCGGCCTGGGTACCACATTTTCGGGGGGAGTTCTGGGGGCATTTCAAGAGCGCACTTGTAATTTTGTCTGGACCACCAGTTGCAGCAGAGTCAGTGGTGGACCTGTATATTGTGTTTGTTTGTGTATGTGCACTGCTTGCTGTTAGTGTTTGAGGTACTTTTCCCTGAGTTGGGAAGAAAAGCCACTCGTGGATTCTTTTTTTTTAATAGTTTTATTAGTACATAAGTACAAAATAAGACCATTTCATGCATATCAGTCATACATTGCTAATATTATCAGTTATTTAATGACTCTGCTTCTATTTTGGTTTCATGGATTCAGTCGACACTGGATAACTATCTCTCCTACCTAGAGTCACACAACATGCAAGCAGTCAATTTGGCCCAACTTACTCAAACCGACCAATATGTCCCATCTACACTATTCCCACATTCCTGTCTTTGGCCTATAACCTTCCTAAATCGTTCCTAACCATGTACCCGTCCGTTATGTTTCACATATGAACCCTGTTAGAGGAAAGATGTTGTCAATCTGGAGGAGAGGATGCAGAGAAGATTTACGAGATGTTGCCAGGACTCGAGGGCCTGAGCTATAGGGAGAGGTTGGGCAGGCTAGGACTTTATTCCATGGAGTGTAGGAGGCTGATCTTATAGAAGTGTGTGGAGGGCCGGATTAGATGAAGAGTTCCACTTGTGAGGCCCCTCCCAATCCCCCACCCACCAGATTGACACCGATTTGCAGCCGAATGTGGCCAATGAGATAAGGGGCTGGAAAGCTGTGCTTATTTATTTATTTATTTATTTATTGCCAGTGCTAGTGACGAGCTTAAAACACTATTATTCTGAAATGGAGAGCAAGGAAAATTACTGAAGAGTTGTTTAGAGACTACAGTGCGTTGTGACAGCATATGTAAGAAAGGCCTATGACAGTGCCAAAAATATTATACAGCTTGCAGCGCTCTCACTTACTTTTTATTCTCTGTTGTTAGCCGGACAACCTTGGCAGCTTTTTAAGTTGCCAAATGACAGTTTAGGTGGTCATTTAAGACGGCTTGCATGATGCGTGCGATAATGTGCTCGGACGAAGTGCGTAGTTACCCGGCGGAATTATGCTCAATGAAGCATTCGCATATTATTTCTGCTTCAAATAAAGTCACAAACTAAACATGTTCACCAATCAAGACATGATATATACCACAATGACATGCAGCAAAATTATAATACAGTATCTCAACTCATTTTACACATTGCAAAGAATGCAATTTCTATTATTTATTTCCACTTCCAAACAAAAATGTGGTTGGATTATTCAGTGTGTGATGAACCTCGGTGAGACCAAGCGCAGGCTTGGCGATCGCTTCGCACAACACCTCCACTCAGGTCGCAATAACCAACCTGATCTCCCGATGGCTCAACATTATAACTCCCCTTCCCATTTCGAATCCAACCTCATATTTGCTTGGGTAGTTTACACCCCAGCGGTATGAACATTGGCTTATCTAATTTCAGGTAGTCCTTGCTTTTTCCCTCCTTCCCCTTCCATTTCCTGCTCTCCCACAGCCTACTGTCTCCGCCTTTTCCTTTCTTTTTCGTGTCCCCCCCCCGACATCAACCTGAAGAAGGGTCTCGACCCGAAACGTCTATTCCTTCGCTCCATAGATGCTGCCATACCTGCTGGTTTTCTCCAGCTTGTTTGTCTACCAATGGGATCCCACCACTGGCCACATCTTCCCGTCTCCTCCCCTGTTAGCTTTCCGCAGAGACCACTCCCTCCGTAATTCCCTGGTCAATTCGTCCCTTCCCACCCAAACCACTCCCTCTCTTGGCACTTTCCCTTGCAACCTCAGGAAATGCTACACTTGTCGCTTTACCTCCCCCCTTGACTCCATTCAAGGACCCAAGCAGTCTTTCCAGGTGCTGCAGAGGTTCACCTGCACTTCCTCCAACCTCATCTATTGCATCCACTGCTCTAAGTGTCAGCTGCTCCACATCAGTGAGACCAAGCGTAGGCTTGGCGATTGCTTCGCCCAACACCTCCGCTCGGTCCGCAATAACCAACCTGATCTCCCGGTGGCTCAGCACTTCAACTCACCCTCACATTCCGAATCCGACCTTTCTGTCCTGGGCCTCCTCCATGGCCAGAGTGAGGCCCACTGTAAATTGGAGGAGCAGCACCTTATATTTTGCTTGGGCAGTTTACGCCCCAGCGTTATGAATATTGACTTCTTCAATTTCAGGTAACCCTGCTTTCTCCTCCCCTTCCCAGCTCCCCTTCAGCCCATTGTCCACTTCTTCCTTTCTTCTTCCCGTCCCCCCCACCCTCACATCAGTTTGAAGAAGGGTCTCGACCCGAAACGTCACCTATTTCTTCGCTCCATAGATGCTGCCTCACCCATTCAGTTTCTCCAGCATTTTTGTCTACCCATTCACACAAATTCTGTTATCCCACTTTCCTTACCCACTCCCTCCACATTAGGGGCAATTTTACAGTGACAAGTTAACCTACAGAGCCAATGCATCTTTGAAATGTGGGAGGAAACCCTCACGCTTGCAGGGAGAATGTGCAAATTCAACACAGACAGTGCCCGAGGACAGGATCGAACACAGATCTCTGGCACAGATACATACCAGGGCCCCATCCCCGACCTCTACCTATGCTACATCGACGACTGCTTTGGTGCCACCTCCTGCACCCACACTCAACTGACTGACTTCATCCACTTCACCACTAACTTCCATCCGGCACTCAAATACACCTGGACTATTTCCGACACTTCCCTACCATTCCTTGACCTCACTATCTCCATTGCAGGTGATAGACTTCTGACCAACACCCACTATAAACCCACTGACTCCCATGGCTATCTGGACTACACTTCTTCCCACCCTGCTTCCTGTAAGGACTCCGTCCCCTACTCCCAATTCCTCCGTCTACGCCACATCAGCTCCCAGGATGAGGCGTTCCACACCAGGGCATCTGAAATGTCCTCATTCTTCAGGGAACGGGGGTTCCCCTCCTCCACCATAGATGAGGCTCGCACCAGGGTCTCTTCCATACCCCGCAACACTGCTCTCTCCCCATCCCTCCACTTGCAACAAGGGCAGAGTCCCCCTAGTCCTCACCTATCACCCCACCAGCC
Source organism: Amblyraja radiata (assembly GCF_010909765.2). Classification (NCBI taxonomy): domain Eukaryota; kingdom Metazoa; phylum Chordata; class Chondrichthyes; order Rajiformes; family Rajidae; genus Amblyraja; species Amblyraja radiata. Next base: position 15,435,990 of record NC_045999.1, read on the forward strand.
GTCACATACAACAAATAATCCTCTGTCTGTTTCATCACCTCCAACGTGACTCCACCACTCGCCACATCTTCCCATCTCCCCGCATGTCTGCCTTCCGCAAAGACCGCTCCCTCCATAACTCCCTTCCCTCCCGTACCACCCCCTCCCCGGGCACTTTCCCTTGCAACCGCAAGAAATGCAACACTTGTCCCTTTACCTCCCCCTTCGACTCCATTCAAGGACCCAAGCAGTCGTTCCAGGTGCGACAGAGGTATACCTGCAACTCCTCCAACCTCATCTATTGCATCCGCTGCTCTAGATGTCAGCAGATCTATATCGGTGAGACCATGCGGAGGCTGGGCGATCGTTTCGCTGAACACCTCCGCTCGGTCCGCAATAACCAACCTGACCTCCCGGTGGCTCAGCACTTCAACTCCCCCTCCCACTCCGTATCCGACCTCTCTGTCCTGGGTCTCCTCCATGGCCAGAGCGAGCAACACCAGAAATTGGAGGAACAGCATCTCATATTCCGCTTGGGGAGTCTGCATCCTGTGGGCATGAACATTGAATTCTCCCAATGTTGTTAGTCCTTGCTGTCTCCTTCCCTTCCTCAGCCCTCTTGCTGTCTCATCCCATCCCCCAGCCTTCGGGCTCCTCCTTTTTCTTTTCTTCTCCCTGCCCCCCCACTCCCCATCAGTCTGAAGAAGTGTTTTGGCCCGAAATGTTGCCTATTTCCTTCGCTCCGTAGACCTTCAATTTTCCAGCATCTGCAGTTCCTTCTTAAACACAGATCTCTGGCATGTGAGGCAGCAAGTCTACCAGCGGTGCCACTATATTTTGTTTACCAAAAGACAAAAAAATTATATGTTGATAACTTTGGTTACTAAAAAAATGAAAATATCAATTTACAGTTTTAAATCTCCAAGTGACGCTATGTCCCCCTTTACAGCTACTGTATGTTTTAATTAAGTTCAAGACTATGGGGCAGTACATTGGCCATAAAGTTTCTGCCTAAAAGTGCCAGAGGCCTGGAATTGATCCTGAATATTGGTGCTGTCTGTGTGGAGTTTGCTCCTTTTCCCTTTAACCATATAACCATATAATAATTACAGCACGGAAACAGGTCATCACGGCCCTACAAGTCCGTACCGAACAATTATTTTCCCCTAGTCCCATCTACCTGCACTCAGACCATAACCCTCCATTCCTTTCCCATCCATATACCTATCCAATTTATTTTTAAATGATAAAATCGAACCTGCCTTCACCACTTCCACTGGAAGCTCATTCCACACCGCTACCACTATCTGAGTAAAGAAGTTCCCCCTCATGTTACCCCTAAACTTCTGTCCCTTAATTCAGAAGTCATGTTCTCTTGTTTGAATCTTCCCTACTCTCAATGGGAAAAGCTTGTCCACGTCAACTCTATCTATCCCTCTCATCATTTTAAAGATCTCTATCAAGTCCCCACTTAACCTTCTGCGCTCCAGAGAATAAAGACCTAACTTGTTCAACCTTTCTCTGTAACATAGTTGTTGAAACCCAGGCAACATTCTAGTAAATCTCCTCTGCACTCTCTCTATTTTGTTGACATCCTTCCTATAATTGGGCGATCAAAATTGTACCCAATACTCCAGAATTGGTCTCACCAATGCCTTGTACAATTTTAACATTACATCCCAACTTCTATACTCAATGCTCTGATTTATAAAGGCTAGCATACCAAAAGCTTTCTTTACCACCCTATCTACATGATTTCTTTACCACCCTATCTAGATTCAGGGAACTATGCACAGTTATTCCTAGATCCCTCTGTTCAACTGCATTCCTCAATTCGCTACCATTTACCATGTACGTCCTGTTTTGATTTGTCCTGCCAAGATGTAGCACCTCACACTTATCAGCATTAAATTCCATCTTCCATCTTTCAGCCCATTCTTCCAAATGGCCTAAATCTCTCTGTAGACTTTGGAAAATCTACTTCATTATCCGGAACACCACCTATCTTAGTATCATCTGCATACTTACTAATCCAATTTACCACACCTTCATCCAGATCATTGATGTACATGACAAACAACAGTGGACCCAACACAGATCCCTGAGGCACACCACTAGTCACCTGCCTCCAACCTGACAAACAGCCATCCACCATTACGCTCTGGCGTCTCCCATTCAGCCACTGTTGAATCCATCTTGCTACTCCTGCATTTATACCCAACAATTGTACCTTCTTAACCAACCTTCCATGAGGAACCTTGTCAAAGGCCTTACTAAAGTCCATATGGACAACATCCACTGCTTTACCCTCATCAATTTCCCTAGTAACCTCTTCAAAAAATTCAAGAAGATTAGTCAAACATGACCTTCCAGGCACAAATCCATGTTGACTGTTCCTAATCAGACCCTGTTTATCCAGATGCTTATATATATTATCTCTAAGTATTTTTTCCATTAATTTGCCCACCACTGAGGTCAAACTAACAGGTCTATAATTGCTAGGTTTACTCTTAGAACCCTTTTTAAACAATGGAACAACATGCGCAGTACGCCAATCCTCGGGCACTATTCCCGTTTCTAATGACATTTGAAATATTTCTGTCATAGACCCTGCTATTTCTACACTAACGTCCCTCAATGTCCTAGGGAATATCCTGTCAGGACCTGGAGACTTAGCCACTTTTATATTTTTCAAAAGTATCAGTACTTCTTTTTCTATGAATCTCATAGTATCCATAGCTATTCTACTTTTTTCCCTTACCTCACAGAATTCAATATCCTTCTCCTTGGTGAATACCGAAGAAAAGAAATTGTTCAATATCCCCCCCATCTCTTTTGGCTCTGCAGATAGCTGTCCACTCTGTCTCTCTAATGGACCAATTTTATCCCTCGTTATCCTTTTTCTATTAATATAGCTGTAGAAACCCTTTGGATTTACTTACACCTTACTTGCCAAAGCAACCTCATATCTTCTTTTAGCTTTTCTAATTTCTTTCTTAAGATTCTTTTTACATTCTTTATACTCCTCAAGCACCTCATTCACTCCATGCTGCCTATAATTATTGTAGATCTCTCTCTTTTTCCTAACCAAGTGTCCAATTTCCCTTGAAAACCATGGCTCTTTCCAATTTTTGCTATTTCCTTTCAACCGAACAGGGACATAAAGATTATGTACTCTTAAAATTTCCCCTTTATATGTCCTCCATTTCTCTTCTACATCCTTCCCATAAAACAAAATGTCCCAATTCACTCCTTTTAAATCCTTTCGCATCTCATCAAAGTTAGCCTTTCTCCAATCAAAAATCTCAACCCTAGGTCCAGTTCTGACCCTCTCCATAATTATATTGAAACTAATGGTATTGTGATCACTGGACCCGAAGTCCTCCCCAACGCATACCTCCGCCACCTGACCTGTCTCATTTCCTAACAGGAGGTCCAGCACTGCCCCTTCTCTAGTAGGTATCTCTATGTATTGCTGCAAAAACTATCCTGCACACATTTTACAAACTCCAAACCATCCAGCCCATTTACAGAATGTGTTTCCCAGTCTATGTGTGGAAAATTGAAATCTCCCACAATCACTACCCTGTGCTTACTACTAATACCTGCTATCTCCTTACATATTTGCTCTTCCAATACTCGCTCCCCATTTGGCGGTCTATAATACACCCCTATAAGTGTTGCTACACCTTTCCCACTTCTCAGTTCCACCCAAATAGCCTCCCTCGACGATCCCTCCAATCTATCCTGCCAAAGCACTGCTGTAATATCTTCCCTGACAAGCAATGCAACACCTCCACCTCTTGCCTCTCCAATTCTATCACACCTGATCGCCTGGGTTTTCTCCGGGTGCTCTTGTTTCCTTCCACATTCAAAATGTGTGCAGGAACCTATTTCAGACCCAACACAAAACGTAATATTTTCCTTTTGTCCAAAAATTCTGTCTGACCTGTTGAGTTACTCCAGCTTTTTGTATCTATCTTCAGTTTAAACCAGCATCTGCAGTTCCTTCCTACACACACGATACTATACGATAGAACTTTATTAATCCCAGGAAGGAAATTGTGTGTGTGTGTGGGTATATATATTATACACATATATATATTTATATAGTTATATATTCATATATAAATATGCACCGTTTTGTTTTCTCGTTTATAACATTGTTTACAGAGTACTATGTTTACATAATCTGGCTAAAGGGATCAGGGGGTATGGAGAGAAGGCAGGTACAGGATACTAAGTTGGATAATCAGCCATGATCATATTGAATGGCGGTGCAGGCTCGAAGGGCCGAATGGCCTACTCCTGCACCTATTTTCTATGTTTCTATGTTGTGCTGCTGCAAGTAAGGATTTCATTGTTCAAACTGGGACGAGAGAGAATAAAACACTCTTGACTCTTGACTTACTCCGCTAATGTGTGGGATAGAACTAGTGTACGGTTGATCGATGGTCGGATTCGGTGGGCCAAAGCAGCCGTTTCCACGCTGTATCTTTAAATTAAACTAAAAACACTAAAACCAGAGGTAGTCTAAAGAAGGGTCTCTACCCGAAACTTCACCCAATTTCTTCTATCCAAAGTTGCTGGCTGCTCCATGGAGTTCCCCCGCACAATTAAAGCATGGTATATCTTCACCCTACCATAGTTACCTAACCAGACGCAACTAAATTTAAGGTACGATTTAAGGTATATATAAGGTATATATAGACTGGTGCAGAGGGCAGGGGTTCAAGTTTCTGGATCATTGGGACTTCTTTTGGGGAAGGTGGGACCTGTACAGAAAGGATGGGTTGCACTTGAACCCGAGGGGGACCAATATCCTGGCGGGGAAATTTGCAAAGGTCACTGGGGAGACTTTAAACTAGAATGGTTGGGGCGAGGGACTCAAATAGAGAAAGCTAGTAGACAGAATGGGAGGCAGGAAGCAGAAAAGGGAAGCACTCGGACACAAGAGGAGAAAGAAAAAAAAGGAAATAAACAGAGAAGAAGAGACGGGGGGTTTCTTAAATGTGCATATTTTAATGCTAGGAGCATTGTAAGAAAGGTGGATGAGCTTAGAGTCTGGATAGACACCTGGAAGTATGATGTTGTGGCGATCAGTGAAACATGGTTGCAGGAGGGCTGTGATTGGAAACTAAATATTCCAGGATTTCGTTGCTTCAGGTGTGATAGAATTGGAGGGGCAAGAGGTGGAGGTGTTGCATTGCTAGTCAGGGAAGATATTACAGCAGTGCTTTGGCAGGATAGATTGGAGGGCTCATCTAGGGAGGCTATTTGGGTGGAACTGAGAAGTGGGAAAGGTGTAGCAACACTTATAGGGGTGTATTATAGACCGCCAAATGGGGAACGAGAATTGGAAGAGCAAATATGTAAGGAGATAGCAGATATTAGTAGTAAGCACAAGGTCGTGATTGTGGGAGATTTCAACTTTCCACACATAGACTGGGAAACACATTCTGTAAATGGGCTGGATGGTTTGGAGTTTGTAAAATGTGTGCAGGATAGTTTTTTGCAGCAATACATAGAGGTACCTACTAGAGGAGGGGCAGTGCTGGACCTCCTGTTAGGAAATGAGACGGGACAGGTGGCGGAGGTATGCGTTGGGGAGCACTTCGGGTCCAGTGATCACAATACCATTAGTTTCAATATAATTATGGAGAAGGTCAGAACTGGACCTAGGGTTGAGATTTTTGATTGGAGAAAGGTTAACTTTGATGAGATGCGAGATGATTTAAAAGGAGTGGACTGGGACATTTTGTTTTATGGGAAAGATGTAGAAGAGAAATGGTGGACATTTAAAGGGGAAATTTTAAGAGTACAGAATCTTTATGTTCCTGTTCGGTTGAAAGGAAACAGTAAAAATTGGAAAGAGCCCTGGTTTTCAAGGGAAATTGGACATCTTGTTCGGAAAAAGAGGGAGATCTACAATAATTATAGGCAGCATGAAGTAAATGAGGTGCTTGTGGAGTATAAGGAATGTAAAAAGAACCTTAAGAAAGAAATTAGAAAAGCTAAAAGAAGATATGAGGTTGCTTTGGCAAGTAAGGTGAAAGTAAATCCAAAGGGTTTCTACAGCTATATTAATAGCAAAAGGATAACGAGGGATAAAATTGGTCCATTGGAGAAACAGAGTGGGCAGCTATCTGCAGAGCCAAAAGAGATGGGGGAGATATTGAACAATTTCTTTTCTTCGGTATTCACCAAGGAGAAGGATATTGAATTATGTGAGGTAAGGGAAACGAGTAGAGTAGTTATGGATACTATGAGTTTCAAAGTAAAAGCAGTACTGACACTTTTGAAAAATATAAAAGTGGATAAGTCTCCAGGTCCTGACAGGATATTCCCTAGGACATTGAGGGAAGTTAGTGTAGAAATAGCCGGGGCTATGACAGAAATATTTCAAATGTCATTAGAAACGGGAATAGTCCCCGAGGATTGGCGTACTGCGCAGGTTGTTCCATTGTTTAAAAAGGGTTCTAAGAGTAAACCTAGCAATTATAGACCTGTTAGTTTGACTTCAGTGGTGGGCAAATTAATGGAAAAGATACTTAGAGATAATATATATAAGCATCTGGATAAACAGGGTCTGATTAGGAACAGTCAACATGGATTTGTGCCTGGAAGGTCATGTTTGACTAATCTTCTTGAATTTTCTGAAGAGGTTACTAGGGAAATTGACGAGGGTAAAGCAGTGGATGTTGTCTATATGGACTTTAGTAAGGCCTTTGACAAGGTTCCTCATGGAAGGTTGGTTAAGAAGGTTAAACTGTTGGGTAAAAATGCAGGAATAGCAAGATGGATTCAGCAGTGGCTGAATTGGAGAAGCCAGAGGGTAATGGTGGATGGCTGTTTGTCGGGTTGGAGGCAGGTGACTAGTGGGGTGCCTCAGGGATCTGTGTTGGGTCCTTTGTTGTTTGTCATGTACATCAATGATCTGGATGAAGGGGTGGTAAATTGGATTAGTAAGTATGCAGATGATACCAAGATAGGGGGTGTTGTGGATAATGAAGAGGATTTCCAAAGTCTACAGAGTGATTTAGGCCATTTGGAAAAATGGGCTGAAAGATGGCAGATGGAGTTTAATGCTGATAAATGTGAGGTGTTACACCTTGGCAGGACAAATCAAAATAGGACGTACATGATAAATGGTAGGGAATTGAAGAATACAGTTGAACAGAGGGATCTGGGAATAACCGTGCATAGTTCCTTGAAGGTGGAATCTCATATAGATAGGGTGGTAAAGAAAGCTTTTGGTATGCTAGCCTTTATAAATCAGAGCATTGAGTATAGAAGCTGGGATGTAATGTTAAAATTGTACAAGGCATTGGTGAGACCAAATCTGGAGTATGGTGTACAATTTTGGTCGCCCAATTATAGGAAGGATGTCAACAAAATAGAGAGAGTACAGAGGAGATTTACTAGAATGTTGCCTGGGTTTCAACAACTAAGTTACAGAGATAGGTTGAATAAGTTAGGTCTTTATTCTCTGGAGCGCAGAAGGTTAAGGGGGGACTTGATAGAGGTCTTTAAAATGATGAGAGGGATAGACAGAGTTGATGTGATCAAGCTTTTCCCTTTGAGAATAGGGAAGATTCAAACAAGAGGACATGACTTCAGAATTAAGGGACAGAAGTTTAGGGGTAACATGAGGGGGAACTTCTTTACTCAGAGAGTGGTAGCGGTGTGGAATGAGCTTCCAGTGGAAGTGGTAGCGGCAGGTTCGTTGGTATCATTTAAAAATAAATTGGATAGGCATATGGATGAAAAGGGAATGGAGGGTTATGGTTTGAGTGCAGGCAGGTGGGACTAAGGGAAAAAAGTTGTTCGGCACGGACTTGTAGGGCCGAGATGGCCTGTTTCCGTGCTGTAAATGTTATATGGTTATATGGTACCTCATTTTTCCCCAAGAACCCTGTTTTGCTTAAGTCCAAGTCAAGAGTCGAGAGTGTGGCGGCTCCCAAGGGTCGTGCCACCTTAGTGTCGAACCCCTCGGCACAGGAGTGGTTCAGTCCGGAGGCGGCCCTTAGCCGGAGGCTTTAAAGGCAGGGGTTGGGTGCCATCTTCCTCTCGTTTGGTCTTCCCTGCAACCGGGAGGAACTGAATAAAAAGTGTCTCTCAAAACACGACTTCGTGCTTAATTCCGAAACCCACACACTACATTGGTGACCCCCGACGCTCCATTGGCGTCATGATGGAGAACAGACAAAGCCCTACCTCCTCACAGGCTGGCCCGGCCCTGTCTCTGGACGCGGTCTCCATAAAACTGCCCAACTTCTGGACCACCCGGCCGCTCATCTGGTTCCAGCAGGCGGAGGCCCAGTTCAACCTGCGGGGCATCACGGTCGATGCCACCCGCTTCTATTACCTGGTGGGAGCCCTCGACCAGGATGCGGTTGAAGAGGTCACGGACTTCCTCGCAGACCCCCCGGACAATAATAAATACCTCGGCCTGAAAGAGCTCCTGCTCCAGATTTACGGACTGAGTAGGATGGAGCGGGTAGGTAGGATCCTGCATATGGGGGGCTTGGGCGATCGGCGGCCATCTACCCTCCTAAAGGAGATGGTGGCTCTACTAGACGGGCACACGCCATGCCTGTTGTTTGAGTATACATACCTGCATCTGCTGCCGGCCTACATCCGTCTGCAGCTCACCGACGTCTCGTTTGCCGACCTTCGGGCCCTCGGGAGGCGCGCCGACGCCGTGTGGATGGTGCGCCCTGATGACATCAGCGCGCTGGGCGTCAGCAGAGACGGGGTCGCGCTGAGGTCGACGCGCCCTGATGACGTCAACGCGCTCGCCGTCAGCAGGCACGCCAATGATGTCACCCCAGCAGCTCCCGATTTCCTCCGGTGGGGCGGGGGAGCTGTGGAAGGAGTGACAGCTCCAGCCCGACGGCCCGTACGATCGCCCCCAGCGGCAGTGAGGGGTACTGCACCTGCAGCCCAGCGCCAGCAAGCGGCAGGCACCACCAGCAGGAGCAGGCAAGCTCCAAGTGACTCCAACAGGAGACGTTGGTGCTACTACCATCAACGCTGGGGTGCTGCAGCACAACAATGCCGCCAGCCATGCACATTCCCGGGAAACGCCTGGGCCGGCTGCCAATAGTCCCCGCGGCGGCCGGCCAAATTCATCGCCTTTTCGCCTGGGATCGGCGCTCCGGGACCCGCTTCCTCGTGGATACAGGAGCGGAGCTCAGCATCCTGCCCCCTTCGCTGGCCGACATTCGTTCCGGTAAGCGGGGGCCCGTCCTCACCGCGGCGAACGGCAGCCCCATCCGCACATATGGACTGCGGATGGTTCCCATCGTGCTCGGCTCCTGCCATTTCTCATGGAGCTTCACCATTGCCGACGTCTCCCAACCATTGCTCGGGGCCGATTTCCTCCGGGCGCATTCCCTCATGGTGGACGTTGAACGTCAGCGTTTGGTCAACGCCACTACGATGGAGCCGATCATGTTGCGTGTGGATCAACCGGTGGGACGGCCACTGGCGTCCGTGGACTCCCGATTTGCACGTATCTTGGCTGCGTTCCCGGATATTCTCACTCCGCAGTTTCAATCAACAACCCCCAGCCACGGAGTGTTGCATTATATCCCGACTACCGGCCCACCACTCCATGCACGAGCACGGCGACTGCCACCAGATAAACTGCGTCTGGCACGGCGGGAATTCCGCACGATGGAGGCCTTGGGGATCGTCCGCCCTTCAAGCAGCCCTTGGGCGTCCCCACTCCACATGGTCCCCAAGTCAAGCGGGGGCTGGCGACCTTGTGGGGATTACCGACGGCTGAACGCTGCAACAACAGCGGAACGATACCTCGTACCCCACATCCAGGACTTCACGGCCCATTTGGCTGGGGCCACAATTTTTTCCAAAGTGGATTTGGTACAGGGTTATAATCAGATCCCAGTTCACCCGGATGACGTGCCGAAGACGGCGATCATCACGCCATTCGGGCTTTACGAGTTTACTCGGATGCCGTTCGGCCTCAAAAACGCAGCACAGGCCTTTCAGCGCCTCATGGACGGGGTTTGTCGCGGCCTCGATTTCGTGTTCGTGTACCTGGACGACATCCTGGTGGCCAGCCGCTCACAACAGGAACACTGTGCTCACCTTCGGCAGCTCTGTCAGCGGCTCAGCGAGCATGGTTTGGCCATCAACCTGGACAAGTGCCGTTTTGGGGTGAACGAAATTGACTTCCTCGGCCACCGCGTGACTGCGCAAGGCGCGGTTCCCCTGCCTGACAGGGTCGACGCCATCCGCCGGTTTCCCCGCCCACGCACTGCGTGGCCTGCAGGAATTTGTCGGCATGGTGGCATTCTACCATCGTTTCGTGCCCACATCATGCGGCCCCTGTATCAACTTATGGTGGGTGGGCAGCACAAGAGCGTTGAGTGGACCCACGAGGCGGAGGCAGCTTTTGACGGCGCGAAGGAGGCCCTTGCTCGGGCCGTACTGCTGGTACACCCGCGGGGAGATGCCCCGACTGCTCTCACGGTGGACGCCTCGGAGTCGGCGGTTGGTGCTGTGCTGGAGCAGCTGACGGGCGGAGGTTGGCGGCCCCTGGCCTTCTTCAGTCGGCACCTCAACCGTGCGCAGACCAAGTACAGCGCGTTCGATCGTGAGCTCCTGGCTCTGTACCTGGCTGTGCGCCATTTTCGTTACTTCCTGGAGGGCCGCCCGTTCACCACCTACACCGACCATAAGCCGCTCACTTTCGCCCTGCAGAAGGTTTCCGATCCCTGGACCGCACGACAGCAGCGGCAATTGGCATACATATCGGAGTACACGACATCTATCTGCTACATCAAGGGGAAAGAGAACCGGGTGGCCGACGCATTGTCCCGGCCCGCTATCAACGCCGTGTTCGAGGTGGCGCCCGAAATGGACTATTCTGCTCTGGCGGCGGCACAGCTCACGGACGATGAGGTGCCCGCCTACCGGACTGCCATCTCCGGCCTCCGCCTTGAGAATGTCCCTCTCGGTCCTGGAGGAGTGACAATCCTGTGCGATGTGTCGTCCGGTCAGCCGCGCCCCATCGTCCCTGCCACCTGGCGCCGGAGGGTGTTCGAGGTGATCCACGGACTGGCTCACCCATCAATCCGGGCGACAACGGCACTAGTGGCTGCTCGTTTCATGTGGCACGGTCTGCGCAAGCAGGTTGGCCATTGGGCTCGCACCTGCATTCCGTGCCAGACGGCAAAAATCCAGCGCCATGTCCGTGCGCCTCTCCAGGAGTTTGGTCTACCTCACTGGCGGTTCGACCATCTCCACATAGACATTGTAGGGCCTCTCCCGCCGTCCCGGGGCATCACCCACCTGCTTACGATGGTGGACCGCTTCACGCGGTGGCCGGAAGCCATTCCGTTGACCGATACTTCAACGGCTACATGTGCTCGTGTGTTGTCCGCGCACTGGATTGCTCGCTTCGGGGTGCCGGCGCACATCTCCTCAGACCGGGGGCCACAGTTCACCTCCGAGCTGTGGTCAGCCATGGCTCGCTTGCTGGGGGTGCGGCTACACCACACCACGGCTTACCACCCGCAAGCTAACGGTCTGGTGGAGAGATTCCACCGGCAGCTGAAGGCAGCACTGAAGGCACGACTCTCCGGCCCGGACTGGATGGACGAGTTGCCGTGGGTCATGCTGGGCATCCGGACTGCTCCCAAAGAGGACTTGGCCTCATCATCGGCGGAGCTCGTTTACGGGTCGCCACTCACGGTGCCCGGGGAGTTCGTGCCGTCGGCGCCGGGGCAGCAGGAACGCCCTCATCCACCCTAAAGCGCCTTCGCGAGCAAGTTGGAAGGCTCGCACCCGTCCCGACGTCCCGCCATGGGACATTTCGCCCACACGTGCCATCAGCCCTCAGGGACTGCCCGTACGTCTTCCTGCGCCGTGATGCCCACCGGACTCCACTCCAGAGGCCGTACGAGGATCCGTTCCGAGTGCTGGAACACGGGCAGTCGACTTTTGTCCTGGACATGGGGGGCCGGCTGGAGGCAGTGTCGATCGACCGTTTGAAGCCGGCACACCTGGACATTGACCAGCTGGTGCTGGTTGCCCAACCTCGGCCTCGAGGGCGCCACCCTTCACGGCTCCCTCCGCCTGTCACTCCACCTGTCTTCCCGCCGGTCCCTCGTCCTGTCCCTCCACCTATGCCTCCGCAAGCCCCACGAGCGGCTAACTTCGGCACGCGGGCCGGCCGGGTCGTTCGCCCGCCGGTGCGTTTCGTGCCTCTGGTTCTGGGGGGGGGGTCCTGTGGCGGCTCCCAAGGGTCGTGCCACCTTAGTGTCGAACCCCTCGGCACAGGAGTGGTTCAGTCCGGAGGCGGCCCTTAGCCGGAGGCTTTAAAGGCAGGGGTTTGGGTGCCATCTTCCTCTCGTTTGGTCTTCCTTACAACCGGGAGGAACTGAATAAAAAGTGTCTCTCAAAACACGACTTCGTGCTTAATTCCGAGACCCACGCACTACAAGAGTTTTATTGTCATGTGCATGCTTGCTGCAGCACAACAGAACATGTAAACATAATACAGAACAGGAAATAAAATTTCAGTGTGTTTATATACCATAGACCATATATACACACAATAAATAAACAGTTAAAATGCAATAGGCTGTTATTGTTCAGCCCTCCACCACCTTTAGAATATTTATGGAGGACCAGGAAACCAGAAGCAAGAGTTACTCCGGTGAGTTACTCCAGATCTTGTGTCAGGGAGTGATTCTGCGTTAGTTTTCAGCGGTCGCGGCAAGGCAGCAATGGCGGCTGGATCTCCCACAATTCAAACCGAGGGAGAAAGTGCCCAGCCCCGACCATTTGTCGTGCCAGTGCGCATGCGCATGCGCATGGCGGCCGATGACGGGCTGGCCGTCGTTGTGTGCATGTGAAGGGGGAGGATGTGCTGGCTGTAGCAGTGCTATAGTGCAAGGCGGCCTGCCGTGCCGGCGGATGAGGAGCGAGCGGAGAACGGAGACCCGGACATGAATACGGATGGCGGGCGGAGACGGAGATTGGCAGACAGCGATAGAGAGATAGCGAGGGGGCCCCGCCCAGAGTTGAACGGCAGGTGTCCTGCCTTGGCCGGAGGCCGCCTAGATTTCAAGGCCCTAGGCTTCAACCTATGAAGCCTAGTGGTAAATCCTTTCTCTGCGAGGCCCCCCTAGATCTCGAGGCCCTAAGCTTAAGCTTGTCAAGCTTATACGTAAAGCCGGCCCTGAGTGTATAAGATCATTGAGGAAATATTATACAAATAGAACCGCTTGGATAGTGACTTTTATATAAGCTAGGTAAATTGCAAAAGAAAAGTTTAAAGTTTTCCTGAACCGAAATAAAGTGCAAACAGACAGATACACACAGGCAAAGATGAATCAAAACATGGAGGTCTGAACCGGAACCTGCTTAGCTTAGGTTATTGTTTGGGGCAATTATAGCACTGGAGGAAATTGTATTTGATATGGCTTTGTGTTGAAGAATGGGAAGCTGAATAAGGGGCCTCTTCTTAGGCCATCTGCTCTGTCTCTATGGCACATTTTTGAGCTCTGAATGTGACATAAAGGTGAAGAGTTATGGCTTGTTATGCTAGGTTTGAGACCGAATTCAAGGCTAAGAGATGATAGACTGCAGTTAGCTTTGGCTGTGTAAAATAATAATGAGTGTAATAAGGAATAAGATGTAAGTGAAGGAATAGTTGCTTTGAGAAATAATTAGATTGAGGGTTTATAGAAGGTTGAAGCAGATGGAATTCTGACGTAATGGTCTGAGTTGTACCTTGTGTTCTGTCTGGTACATGAAATTGGAAATCCTGCTTCCCCATAACAGGAAAGGCACCAAACTCACTATTAACTAAATTGACAGATTTACAACCCAGGTATCTTTGGATGGGAGATGGAAATGTGCGTTTTGAACTTAGAAACTGTAATTCAGCAAACTTATATAATTAATGTTTTAAAGACATAACCATATAACCATATAACCATATAACAATTACAGCACGGAAACAGGCCATCTCGACCCCTCTAGTCCGTGCCGAACACATAATCTCCCCTAGTCCCATATACCTGCGCTCAGACCATAACCCTCCATTCCTTTCCCATCCATATAACTATCCATTTCCCATCCATATAACTATCCAGTTATGGTAATGGTATTTCAAAATGTGTAAAATTATAGTAACACCAATTATGAAATGTATTGTCTTAGTAGAAAGGTACACTTTAGACTTATAGAAATTGTTTAGATTTATAGAAATATATTTTCTCTTGGTATAGAAAGTGTGTATGAATTGTGATCATTGTGTTATATACGTATCTTGTATTTTGAGGAGTGGTCTTTCATAAGAGCCTACTGGGGTTTTGCTGTGTTGAAATAAAATAATTCTAAAACAAAGTTATAAAGCACAGGCAAACGAAGGCTGTAATGAGGCCAGGGAAGGGGGATCATGTGACTGATGTTGTAAATCACCAGAAGGACTCAGATGATTGGTTACTAGCTTGTCATACCCTCTGTATCTGAAATGTGTAATACCTATATAAATGCCATGAGTTTGTAACAAAGTTACTCCTCTCTGGACCCGCCCCAGAGCATCAGCTCTGTGTTGGAAGGTTCAAGAGACTAGTCTCAGCTGAATAAATAATTGATTTTAACAGCAACAAGTGTTTGAGTCAAGTTGAATTTAGATTGAAAGAACTCAGTTTAACATTATGAAAGGAATAGATTGGGTAAATGCAGTCTTTTACCCAGACTTGAGGAAATCGAGAACCAGAGGACATAGGCTTAAGGTGTTGGGGGGAAGATTAAATAGGAACCTGAGGGGCCACTTTTTTACACAGAGGATAGAAGGTGTATGGAGCGAGCTGCCAGAGGAGGTAATGGACTATAACAATATTTAAAACACATTTGGATGGATAGGGCAGGTTTAGAGGGATATGTACCAAATACAGGCAGGTGGGACTAGTGTAGCAGGGACATGTTGGTCGGTGTGGGCAAGTTGAGTTGAGAAGCCTGTTTCCACACTGTATCTCTCTTTGAGTAGGTCCTTCGAGTTATAAATTTACCACCACTATCGAACTATCCATGTGAAACCACTGGCTTACTATTTTGAGCTACATCACACAGAGGGGAAATAATGCAGAGCTCAGGCAACCGATTAAGTAATCAATTATTCCTACTCCGCAGCACGCCCCGTGTAATAATTAATTAATAGACGCTCTGTTCCATTATGTGGCCATTTAGAATGCGCAAGGCATTTTTGGCTGCAATCTTTCGTAAGTAACGGCTGCGCCACATTCTCGACAAAGGGCAGCAGCATTAATTATGTCCTGCCACTTCACCTTCCACATGGCCAATTAGACTTTACGGCCTTGTCGATTTATGTGCTTTTGATTTGTATCGAGATTTACTTTGGTAGTCTGAAGAAGGGTCACCCGAAACGTCACCCATTCCTTCTCTCCAGAGATGCTGCCTGTCCCGCTGAGTTACTCCAGCTTTTTGTATCTATTTACGATGGATGTTGCCAGGACTTGAGGGCCTGAGCCATAGGAGAAGTTGAGCAGGTTTGGTGTGCAGGCGGGTGAGGGCTGACCTTAGAGAGGCGTACAAGACCGTGAGGGGAATAGATAAAGTGAATGCAGTATGTTACGCAGGGTTTGGGAACCAAGAACCAGAGGACATAGGTTGAAGGTGAGATAACCATATAACAATTACAGCACGGAAAGAGGCCATCTCGACCCTTCTAGTCCGTGCCGAACACGTATTCTCCCCTAGTCCCATATACCTGCGCTCAGACCATAACCCTCCATTCCTTTCCTGTCCATATAACTATCCAATTTATTTTTTAATAATATGGGAAAGATTTACTTTCAGACCCGAAACGTCACCTGCCCCTTTTCTCCCGAGATGCTGTCTGTCCCGCTGAGTTCCTCCAGCCTTTTGTGTCTATCTTTGGTTTTTCATTGATCTTTGACATTGCCCTCCATGGTGAGTAGAGCCTTTTCGTTCCAGAGCCTTTCTGGATTCCTCCGAGACTTTACTGGAGAACCTACCTGATCTCCCGGTTGCTCAACACTTAATTCTCCTCCCATTCCCCCACTGATCTTTCTGTCCTTAGCCTCCTCCATTGTCAGAGTGAAGCCCAGCACAAATTGGAGGTAGGGTTTGGACGATCAAATTGAAATTAGATTCCTTTAAGTTGTTGCCAGGAGATCTGTTTAAAGAAGATTAAATAATTTAGTGGGTTTAGCGTGAGCATTGGCTGCAGCTCACTGCATTGGTCATAATTAGCAATGATGGATACATGTAAACATGTGTAATTCCTGAGGCCTGACATTAGGGTGGTTAGAGGTATCCTGTTGTCTGAGACTGGTTTCACAATTGCTGCTAGTCAGAGGGTGGTGATTGTGTGGAATTCTTTGCCACAGAAGGCTGTGGAGGCCGTCAATTGATATTTCAAAGGCAGATATAGATAGATTTTTGTTGAAGAAAGAAACTGCAGATGCTGGAAAAATTGAAGGTAGACAAAAATGCTGGAGGAACTGAGCGTGTGAGGCAGCATTTATGGAGAGAAAGAATAGGCGACATTTCGGGTCCAGACCCTTCTCCAGACTGACTGATATAGATAGATTTTTGATTAGTGCGGGTGTTAGGGGTTATGTGGAGAAGGCAGGAGAACAGGGATAGGAGGGAGAGATAGATCAGCCATGATTGAATGGTTGAGTAGACTTGATGGGCCGAATGGCCTAATTCTGCTCCTATCACTTGTGAACATGAACAGCACCTCAAATGTTGCCTGGGCAGTGGTTTGAACATTGACTTCTCTAACTTCAAGTAGCCCTTGCTTTCCCTCTCTCTCCATCCATCCCCCTTCCCAGTTCTCTAACTAGTCTCACTGTCTATGACTACATTTTATCTCTGTGCTGCCCACTCCCCTGTCATCAGTCTGAAGAAGGGTCTCGACACAAAACGTCACCCATTCCTTCTCTCCAGAGATGCTGCCCATCCTGCTGAGTTAGTCCAGCATTTTGTGTCTTATCACTTTTATTCCAATTTATTCTATAACCGGAGAAAGAGCCAAATTCCTCTATTAGAATTAATAAATTCGGGATGCTCGTTTGGGAGTTTGTAATATATAAAAGTATATCATCTGCATATAGTGATATTTTATTAATAGTATCCTTAGTATTATATCCCTGAATATCCGGATGCCTTCTTATCCTTTCAGCAAGCGGCTCTATCATAAGTGCAAATAGCAGGGGCGATAAAACACAGCCCTGCCTATTGCCCCTCGATAATTGAAATTTTGAAGATAATATATTATTAGTTAGTATTCTTGCCATTGGTTTATCATATAGTAATTTAACCCATCTGATAAAATTCTCTACCATATTAAATTTTTGGAGTACTTTGTATAAATACTGCCATTCTACCTGATCAAATGCTTCTCTGCATCCAGAGATATAACTGACACGTCTTCCTTTTCCGTTTTGTATGAATACATTATATTAAAAAGGCATCTCAAATTGTTAGATGATTGTCTTTTAGGTATAAACCCCGTTTGGTCCGGATTTATTAATTTATTAACATATTTACTCAATCTTCTTGCTAAAGTTCTTGCTAACATTTTCTGATCTGTATTTAGAAGTGATATGGCTCTATATGAGCCCGGTTCTTCTAAGTCCTTATCTTTTTTAGGTATTAACGTAATTGTGGATTCGGCTAATGTTTCTGGTAATTTATTTTCGGTAAAGGCATATTTGTATAACTTAAATAACCGTTGTACCATTAACTCCTGGAAACCTTTATAGAATTCATTATTAAAACCATCTGGTCCTGGCGTTTTCCCATTTTTCAGCTCTTTTATTGTTTCACTTATTTCTTCCCTTGTGATCTGTGCTCCTAATTCCTCTTGTTCCAAATATCCAATTTTGGCAGATTACAATTATCTAAAAATCTACAATTACATTGTCTTCTATTTTAGTTTTAGACGTATACAAGTTTTGATAAATTGGGCAAACCTTTTATTAATATCCTGGGGTAACGTTAGTAGTTCCTCATTCTCTGATTTGATTTTAGTAATCGTCTTTTCCTTCTCCTGTTTCTTTAATTGTCTAGCCAGAGTTTATGTGGTTTATCACCAAATTCAAACTGTGCCTTTTGTGATCTGAAATAATCTTATTACTCTTGCCGATAATATTCGATTAAGTTTAAATTTCAATAATGTGATCTTATTATGCTCATCTATAGTTGAGTCTTTTGCGTTATCTAATTCTAATATTTAATTTCCTTTTCTAAAATCTCTGTCTTGGTTCGATTGTAACTTTGATATGAGATTATAACTCCATGTATAATGCCTTAAAAGGTTCCCATAATAAAGATGGTGAAAATGCCTGGTGTCTCATTTGTATCAAAAAGAATTTCATTTGTTGTTTTAATACCATAATACAATACTCATAACATTAATAATAAATACTCATACCTTGTGGATTTATTAACTGTGTATTAAAACGCCAAAACGATTTTATACCTGGCGTTCCCTGTAGTTTTAAAGTAAATGTCAATGGTGAGTGATCAGAAATAATACTATTGTGATATTTAGGGTTAATCGTATAAGGAATTAATTTTGTGTCCACTAAAAAAATAATCAATTTCTTCGAATAAAATTTTATGTACCGCTGAGTAAAATGAGTATTCCCTTCCCGTAGGGTTGACTATTCTCCATAGTCCTGATATTAGTGTGTGTTATATATATGTTTAAAAATTCACTAGTTTTAGATTTAACCTTACTCTTCCTTACTTTATTGATTTATCTTAACATATGTATCTATAACACAATTAAATCCCCCCCTATATTACATTTTGGAATTATACTCATCTATTATATCTCATTTTCCTTAAAAAATTGGGGATTATCAAAATTTGGTTGCATAAATATTTATCAGAGTCTCCTGCCACTATAGTGTACCTTCCTTCCTTATCGTTCGCACCCCTAATGTTCCAACTACAAAATGTGATTCCTCCATTCCTTTTTCCCCTAATGTCTTGCATTCTTAATTAGTTTTGCTAGTTTTAATTCATGTGGTGTGGTTAAATACCTTGAGGTTTTGGTGTGGGGTAACCGTCCCCTATTAGCGTTATTTTACATCTCCTCCGTCTATTGAACCTCCATAGGAAGAAAAAAGAAGTGCGTTGAAAAATACATAGAAAAAACAGAATACTATTATTAAGTAAACCATATAACCGTGAATTATAATTTTAAAAAAAGAGTGATTTTAAGGTATCAAAAATGGGATACCTTAAATCCTCGTTGCCACCTAGGGTGGCCCGAATATTATTGACTTCCGTTGGAATTGTACATTGAGCTCAGCCCCCAAATTAAGCTGTCCTAGACAATATCATGCCATTTTCCCTTAATATAGCCAAAAATCTTAACCTACATAGAGAAAGAAAAAAAAAATGTAACCAGTCAAGCCAAAAAAAAAAACAACCAAAATTTCATTATAAAAAATTATCATCATCATTACTTTTCCACGTAATCTCTTAAATACCCAAACTTTAAACCTTCTATAATTCTTATTCCTTACTTACAATCATGAAATCATAAGACATAAGGTCAGGCCTTGTCCTTATACTCAGAGATGCACCTAATTACCAGCCTGTTCCAAAGGTTAATTTTCCTTATCTTAATAGTAACCATCTTCCTGTCGGAACCTTTGGAACTATTCCAAATCCTTAACACAGTATTATAGTATTATAATCTTCTTATACCTATTTTCATTAGTTATTGAGTATTAGAATACATCCAGGATATTTAATCTTCATTATAATAGTTAAAACTTTAAATTCAGTCCATAATATCAGTTCTGCTGTTTTTCTTCAGCCTGTCATTTTTTCTTCAGTTGTTTATCTTCTAACTTTTCGTTCAAGGTGAAATCTGAACTCTGTCATTGAAAACACATTCCATTGAGATAAGGCTGTCTGGTTAGTGTCTGAAGCTGGTCCGCCATCTTAATTGTAGTACAGACTTTTATTGAAATTTTTAATCATCATCCTTCTCAATTTTCTGTACAATCTCTTGTGCGTACTTAAGTGCCTTCTCCGGATCCCTGAATGAACGTTGAGTTGTTTTGTAAGAAATAAACATCCTGGCCGGATAGACCACGCCGTATCTTATTCCTCGTTGTCCTTGCAAAGTGTTGCTTGCTTTTTTGAATTGATTCCTTTTCTCCATTACTTCGCGAGGGTAGTCCCTATAGAATCTCACGGACTCTCCCTCGACTATAAGCCTCTCACCGTGTGGTATCATCTCCAGGAGTTTTTCCGGGGTTGAGATATCTAAGAACTTCACAATAATTTGTTTTGGGGGAGCATTTGTTTCTCTTCGGGAAGGACCGACTCTTTGAGCCACATCAATCCTCACATTTTCCTTCAGCTTAAAGACCTCTTTAATTATTTTGGAGACAAGCTCCGGCATATCAATTCCTTGCTCTCGTCCCTCCTTTACTCCTACAACCCTTAAGTTTAGTCTTCTTGACCTCGCCTCCAAATCTTGACATTTGTCCGTCAATTTAATCAATTGCTCCCGATTATCACTTTGTTCCTTTTTCAGAATCGATATTTCACGAGCCATCTCCTTCATTTCAGTTGTAATCTCTTCTGTCACGATGTCAGACTGTTTCATCTCTTCAATCAACATATCAAATTTATTTTTATAATCACTTTCTAGTCTTTCAAATTCCAGTGCTGTTCTCTGATCACAGTCCCTGAGTTTCTGCTTCAGAGAAGTATACATTTCCTTTGATTCTACTCGAGCAGCATCAATTTTCTTGGATAAATTAACTTCCAGTTTACAAAGATTGTTCTCCAGTGTAGTATTAATACTGGCAAACATTTCGGAGAAGTCTTTGGTAAGTTCTTTAGTAAGATTAGCTCTTACCGTTTGTTCTAGCTGTTTTAGCTCCTTCCCCTTTTCTTTGGCCTCTCCTCTTGTAGCCATTTCAAATACTACTTGTTGAAGGATGGACCTTTCTTCTGAGCTTTCCGTTGTTTGATATGAAACAGACTTTGTTGATTGAAGAGCTTCCAAATCTTCTTGAACCTGAAGTCTGATAGTGGCTTTTCTGGGTCCTCGTGTGAGTTTTCCTTTTCTCATCTAAAGGTCCCGTTAAACTCCGATTTTTTTGTTGATTTATGCTGATGTCACTCCGACGACACAAAGCAACCTTCGGTGAGTATTTTTTTAAATCGTTCCCTACTTTAAAAAGGCTTTTTATGCAATTCACGGGGAGCTGAGCTCAATGCTGTGCCCTCACCACAACATGGCCACACCGGAAGTCTGCCCTGGCAACTTTAATAACACATTACAATATTATTTCACTTATTTATGAACAACTAATGATGAACAGATACCAGTATACCAGAACCAAACGCAGTTAGTCAAAGAGAAAAAGTATGTACAAATCCAGAATCAATAAATTTGACCCCTGGGTAGGCAAAATTTACCCTCGGGGGCAAATTTACCCCACGTTGGGAAGCCACATCTGAGACTCTCCCATGAGTGGAAACATCCTACCCACATCCACACTGTCCAAACTTTTCACTATTTGGTGCATTTCAATGAACACCAGCGAGTACAGGCCCACTGCCGTCATAAATGCCCACCCATAAATGTTAACCCATTCATTCCTGGGATCATTCTCGTAAACCTCCTCTGGACCCTCTCCATAGCCAGCACACCCTTCCTCAGATATGGTGCACAAAATTGCTCACAATACTCCAAATGTGGTCTGACCAGCACCTTATAGAGCCTCAGCATTACATCCCTGTTTTTGTATTCTAGCCCTCTTGAAATAAATGCTATTACTGCGTTTGCCATCTTTATCACCGATTTGTCTTGCTGATAACCTTTTTGGGAATCCTGCACGAGAACTCCCAAGTCCCTTTGCACATCCAATTCCTGGATTCTCACCCCATTTAGAAATTAGTCTACGCCTTTTTACCCATTCATCCTTCTCTCAAACTATGTCTTAGACCATCCCTTGAACTCAGTTTTTAAACATCTGTTCATTATTCACTCTGCCATAATTTGTTTCTAGCATCCTTATCCATCTCAATTAGCTCCCATCCCCCACATATGCTGAATCCTCCTGAGTTTAGTTTTACAGATACAGCACGCTAGTTCTATGTTATTCTACACGCTCGGGAACAATTCAAAGAAGCCAATTAACATTAGAGCTGCCGCCTCACAGCGCAAGAGGCCTGGGTAGTTTAGTTTATTGTCACATTTAACGACGTACAGAGAAAAGCTTTTTGTTGTGTGCTATCCAGTCAGTGGAAAGACAAAATATAATTACTGTCGAGTCATTTACAGTTTACAGATGCATCATAAGGGAATAATGTTTAGTGCAAGATAAACCCAGTAATGTCTGATCAAGGTTAGACGAAGGGCTATCAATGAGGTAGATAGTAGTTCAGCACTACGCTCTGGTTGGGGTAGGATAGTTCAGTTGCCTGATGGGAGAGGGGAAGAAACTGTCCCTGAATCTGTGCGTTTTCACACTTCTATTCCTTTTGCCTGATGGGAGAGGGAAAAAGAGGGAGTGGCCAGGGTGTGACTCTTCATTGATTATGCTGCTGGCCTTGCCGAGGCTGGGAATGAGTTTGATGCTGACCTTGAATGCTGCGTGTGTGTGTGTGGAGTTTGCACCTTCTCCCTGTGACCGCGTGCCTTCTCCGGCTGTGTGTGTGTGTGGAGTTTGCATGTACTTTAAAACTTTGACCGCCGGCCTGCGGCCTACACCAGCCTGAAGCCGCGGTCTCTGGTTGGGAAGAGCCGATCCTGGACTCACCTTGACTTTGACTTTGTCCCTTACCATCTGGACGCCCGCAGCAACTGCTGTGGAGGGTGGTGGTCCCGACCACGGGGGAAAATGGAGGAGGACTGGCCAAGCTCTGTGCCTTCCACCACAGTGATGAATGCTGTGGTGGATGTTTGTGTAAAATGTTAATGTGGTTGTGTTCTTTATTATTGTACCGCTGCTGGCAACCCAAATACCACCGACCTTGGTTGTGTGGCAATAAAATTATTTCTAATTATTTCTTTCTAATTTCTCTCTGACCGCATGGCTTCTCCGGATGTGTTTGCTGATGGATTGTGCTCCCTACTCGCAGGCTCTTTTTAGACACGGCCACCGACAAGGCCGACGACTGGGCCACCAGCGCTGCCGACACAGCCGCCGACACCGCCGCAGACAGGGCCGACGACTGGACCACCAGCCGACACCGCCGCAGACATGGCCGACGACACCACCGCAGACACCGCCGCAGACACCGCCGCAGACACCGCCGCGGACAGGGCCACCAACACCGCCACCGACATGGCCGACGACACCGCCGCTGACACTGCCGCCGACACCACCAGACACGGCCACAGACACGGCTGACAACACCGCCGCCGACAGGGCCAATGACACGACCACCGACAGGGCCACCCCCACCGACGCCGACACGACTACCGACATAGCCACCGACACTGCCGATGACACCGCAGACGACACCGCCACAGACATGGCCGATGACACGACCGACAGCACGCCTGAGGAGCTGCAAAGAAAGGTAGTGGAGACCCTTGGCCTCGTGTATGGCATGGTGGCGCAGTGGTAGCATTGGTGCTTTACTGCACTTGCAGCGCCGGAGACTTGGGTTCGATCCCGACAATGGGTACCGTCTGTACAGAGTTTGTACGTTCTCCCCGTGACTTGCATGGGTTTTCAACGGGGTATCTGGTTTCCTCCTACACTCCAAAGACTAAAAGCCCTGTCCCACGGTACGAGTTCATTCCAAGAGCTCTCTCGAGTTTAAAAAAAAATCAAACTCGTAAGCATGGAGAATGAACGTAGCGGGTACGTCGGAGCCCGGGAACATCTCTTAGTGGCTCATAACGCCAACTGAAAGTACTCGGGAAGACTCGCTAACTGCAGGTAAGCAAGCGAAGACTCGTGAAGATTTTCAACATGTTGAAAAAGGTCCAAGAGACCCCCGAGCACCGACGAGTGGCCATTACCGTTAATCTCCGAGTTCGAATCAGGGCAAACTTGGGAGAGCTCTTGGAATGAACTCATACCGTGCGACAGGGCTTATACAGGTTTGTAGGTTAATTGTCTCTAGTGTATGTGGGGTAGTGTTAATGTGTGGGGATTACTGGTTGGTGCGGACTCTGTGGGCCGAAGGGCTTGCTTCCCCACTGTGTCTCTAAAACTAAAAAAACAAAAACCCAGGCGTGAGGAACTGTAGATGCCTGCGTACTTTTAAAAAAAGACGCAAAGTGCTGGAGTAACTCAGCGGGATGCAAGTGTCTCAACCTGACGTATCAAGCACAAAATGTTTTACGACGAGACTGTTCTAACTTTGTGAAAACCATATAACCATATAACAATTACAGCACGGAAACAGGCCATCTCGGCCCTACAAGTCCGTGCCGAACAAAATGTTTTCCCAGAATACTGCCTCGATTAGGGGGCTTCAGCTACAGGGAGAGGGTCGGATAGACTTGGATTGTTTTCTGTGTCACGTCAGATAATGAGAGGAGACTTGGCAGATGTATACAAAATTATGAGTGGTGTAGATAGGGCAGACTGTCAGAATCTTTCTCCTCCAGGCTGCAAATGTCCAAGACAACACCTACCCACATCCTCCAGAGATGCTGCCTGACCTGCTGAGAGTATAATTCAGTTTATTATTGTCACGTGTACCGAGGTACAGTGTAAAGCTTTTTTGTTGTGTGCTGACCAGATAGCGGAAGGACAATACAGGATTACAATCAACCCATCCACAGTGGACAGACATAGGATTAAGGGTATAACATTTAGTGCAAGGTAAAGTCTAATTTAAGATAGTCTGAGGGATAGTTTAAGAATAAGTGGTAATTCATTAAGAACGGAGATGAGGAAAAGCTTTTTTACACAGAGAGTTGAGAGTCTGTGAAATTCTCTGCCTCAGATGGCAGTGGAAGCCAGTTCTCTGGATGCTTACAAGAGAGAGCTTGACAGAGCTCTTAAAGATAGCGGAGTCAAGGGATATGGAGAGAATGGGGTATTGATTGTGGATGATCGCCATGATCACGGTGAATAGTGCTGTGCTCGAAGGGCCGAATGGCCTTCTCCTGCACCTATGGTCTATTGCCTTCAATGAATAATAATGAATGAATAAAAATGTTATTAGCGAAGTCTGTCCACATACAAGGAATTTACCTTGGTGCTTTGCTCGCAGGTAACAACAAGATATTCAGTAGACAATTAAAAATAAAACATTATAATTTAAATATGCGAAAATAAAGTTCCTGAGTAAAAAGAGGTTACAGTCTTTTGGCTGTTGAATAGAGCTACTGCTCATGGGAAGAAACTATTTTTATGTCTGGCTGTGGCAGCTTTGATAGTCCGGAGTCGCCTCCCAGAGGGAAGTGATTCAAAGAGTTTGTGGCCAGAGTTGAGAGCCGCAGCAAACATCTGCCAATGCAGTAGATGGTAAGTCAGGACTGCTCTCTGGTTCGTCATAGGATGGTTAGAACATAGGACAGTACAGCACCGGAACGGGCCCTTCGGCCCACAATGTTTGTGCCGAACATGACGGTTAAACTCTCATCTGCCTGTACATGATCCATATCCCTCTCTCCCCACTACCTCCACATGCCCACCTAAAAGCTTGTTAAACACCGCTGTCGTGTTAGCCTCCACCACCAGGACCACAGGGGTCAGGCATACCAGGCCCCCACCACTGCCCCGCGCATCCCCATTAAATTTTCCCCCACTCACCTTATAGCGATGCCCTCTAGTCTTGGACATTTCCAGCCTGGGGGTAAAAAGATTCTGAGTGTCTACCCTAACTGTGCCTCTCATAATTTTATTTACTTCTAATTGGTCTCCTCTCAACCTCTGACATTGCAGAGAAAACAATGCAGGTCTATCCAACCTGTCCCTGTAGCTGAAGCCCTCGAATCCAGGCACATTTCTGGTAAAACGTTTAGTTTAAAAAAAGTTTGAAACCTTTTCCACGTAAAACGTTTTGTGCTGCGCACGTCCGTCTAACTCATTCTAATGAGGGGTGTACGCAAGGAACTGCAGATGCTCGTTTACATAAAAAGACAAAGTGCTGGAGTAACTCCGCAGTTGCTGGGGGGCCTGGTCTGGAGAAAGGCAGGTTTGTGATCCTGTGTGGAGGTCAGGTAAGTGGAAGAGCTTACCTGAACAGCTCAAATAAAGCGTGTGGATCCTGAGGAAGGATAAAGTGAAGCTGAGATCTATGGAGTGAGCTGACCTATTCCAGCACTTTGTGGCGCAGCGGTAGAGTTGCTGCCTTACAGCGCCAGAGACCCGTGTTCAATCCTGACCACGGGTGCTGCCTATATGGAGTTTACATTCACCCTGTGACTATGTGGGTTTTCCCCGGGTGCTCCGGCTTCCTCTCACAAGACGTGCAGGTTTGTAGGTTAATTGGCTTCTGCAAGTCGTAAATTGTCCCTGGTGTGTAGGATAGTGTGTGGGGATCGCTGGTTGGTGTGGACTCGGTGGGCCAAAGAGCATGTTTCCGCACTATATCTGTAAAGTCGCTCAAATAAGACTTGGCTGCTTTTTAAGCAGTCATTGTGTTATGCAGAAGCAATACATTACAAGTGAAGCTTTGCATGTTGCAAGTGCATCACACCAATATTTAGTTTAATTTACCTTAGAGAAACAGTTCCTTCGGCCCACTGAGTCTGTGCCGATCAGCGATCACACCATTCATTAGTTCTATGCTACACACTAAGGACAATTTACAGAAGCTAAATAACCAATAGAAACATAGAAAATAGGTGCAGGACTAGGCCATTCGGCCCTTCGAGCCTGCACCGCCATTCATTATAATCATGGCTGATCATCCAACTCAGTATCCTGTACCTGCCTTCTCTCCATACTCCCTGATCCCTTTAGGCACAAGGGCCACATCTAACTCCCTCTTAAATATAGCCAATGAACTGGCCTCAACTACCTTATGTGCCAGAGAGTTCCAGAGATTCACCACTCTCTGTGTGAAAAATGTTTTTCTCATCTCGGTCCTAGAGGATTTCCCCTTTATCCTTAAACTGTGACCCCTTGTCCTGGACTTTCCCAACATCGGGAACAATCTTCCTGCATCTAGCCTGTCCAACCCCTTAAGAATTTTGTAAGTTTCGATAAGATCCCCCCTCAATCTTCTAAATTCTAGCGAGTATAAGCCGAGTCTATCCAGTCTTTCTTCATATGAAAGTCCTGACATCCCAGGAATCAGCCTGGTGAACCTTCTCTCTCTGTACTCCCTCTATGGCAAGAACGTCTTTCCTCAGATTTGGAGACCAAAACTGTACGCAATACTACAGGTGTGGTCTCACCAAGACCATGTACAACTGCAGTAGAACCTCCCTGCTCCTATACTCAAATCCTTTTGCTATGAATGTTAACATACCATTCACTTTCTTCCCTGCCTGCTGCACCTGCATGCCTACATTCAATGAATGGTGTACCATGACACCCAGGTCTCGTTGCAAGGCCACCATTTAGATAAAAGTCTACTTTCCTGTTTTTGCCACCAAAGTGGATAACCTCACATTTATCCACATTATACTGCATCTGCCATGCATTTGCCCACTCACCCTACCTATCCAAGTCACCTTGCAGCCTCCTAGCATCCTCCTCACAGCTAACACTGCCCCCCAGCTTTGTGTCAACCGCAAACTTGGAGATGTTGCATTCAATTCCCTCATCCAAATCATTAATATATATTGTAAATAGCTGGGGTCCCAGCACTGAGTCTTGCGGTACCCCACTAGTCACTGCCTGCCATTCTGAAAAGGACCCGTTTACTCCTACTCTTTGCTTCCTGTTTGCCAGTCAGTTCTCCATCCAGATCAATACTGAACCCCCAATACTGTGTGCTTTAAGTTTGTATATTAATCTCTTGTGTGGGACTTTGTCGAAAGCCTTCTGAAAGTCCAGATATAACACATCCACTGGTTCTCCCTTATCCACTCTACTAGTTACATCCTCGAAAAATTCCATAAGATTCGTTAGACATGATTTACCTTTTGTAAATCCATGCTGACTTTGTCCAATGATTTCACCACTTTCCAAATGTGCTGCTATCCAATCTTTAATAACTGACTCTTGCAGTTTCCCCACTACCAATGTTAGATTAACTGGTCTGTAATTCCCTGTTTTCTCTCTCCCTCCCTTCTTAAGAAGTGGGGTTACATTAGCTACCCTCCAATAACCCGGCACATCTTTGGGATGTGAGAGGAAATGGGATATGACAATAAAACATTCTTGTCTCTTGAAACCGGAGGAAACCCACGTGTTCACAGGGCGAATGTACAAACTCCGCAAGGACGCCTCCTGAAGTCAGGATCGAACCCGGGTCACTGGAACTGTGAGGCAGCAACTAAATTCATGATTTTATACACGTCTATAAGATCACCACTCGTCCTATCTAGAGGATGGGAGCAGCCTGGCTTGATGATAGAACTGGAAAATTGGATTGGAAATATCTAAATTCCCATCCTTACTGTTTTGTTTTCCAGTCGAATGAATCATTGGCATCTTCCTTATCCCCCCCCCATGCAATTGACTCGGCAACTTTGGGATTCTCGTCGTGGATCCGCAACGTTTCCTGCTTGCCTTTCTTCCACCACAAGGACCACAAACGCACCATCTTGGGGACTTCCCGGAGCTCCAGGGCGCCACGCCCTAGGTACAACATGCGGAACGAGGAAAATTGCATCATCCGCGTCAGCCTCGAGAACGGCAATAGGAATTGCTACAAAAGCATTGTGGTAGGTGCATGGTATTCTTCCACGGCTCAGATACTACTTTATAGCAGAGACACAGCATGGAAACAGGCCTTTCAGCCCACTGATTCCACGCCGACCAACGATTGGATAGGATGCACTTGTTCCTGCACGCTAGGGACAATTTACTGAAGATAATTAACCTACAATCCCGTATATCTTTGAAGTGTGGGAGGAAACCGGAGCACTGGTGATTAGTCAGGGGTTTTGGGGAGATGGTAGGAAAATGGGGTTAGGAGGGAGAGAAAGATCGGCCATGATTCAATGGCGGATTAAGCTCGATGGGCAGAATGGCCTAACTCTGCTTCTATGAGCGTATGAGCACCCGAAGAAATTCCCGTGCAGTCACTGGGAGAACGTACAAACTCCCCACAGACAGCACCCACAGTCAGGATGGAACCTGATTCTCCGGCGCTGTATGGCAGCAGCTCTACCATTGCTGCAATATATTTGTGACTTCTGAATATAAAAGTTGGAAATCTGAAAAGTTGAAAACCCAGGAGCTTGTTTCCATGCTGTTTAGCTCAAAGTCTACAACAGACCCAAACCTTAACGAGATTCTGGTTTCTCTCATAAGGGGAAAGAGCCAGAGGACAGAGGATGCGGTGCTGCCCTTTAGCCCATCTTGCCCACACCGGCCAACATGTAGAGGTGTATAAAATCATGAGAGGAATAGAAAGAATGAATGCAGTTTGTACAGAATTTACCCAGCGGAGAGACATCAAGAACCAGAGGACATGGGATGGGCAAGATTTCATAGGAATCTGAGGGGTGTTGGGTTTTGGGAGCGAGCTGCCAGAGGAGGTAGTTGTGGCAGGAACTATACAATATTTAGAAGTCAACTGAACAGGTACATGGATAGAAAAGGTTTTGAGGGATCTGGGTCAAACATGGGCAGGTAGGACTGGCGTAGAAAAGGGGCAGCATGGCCAGTTTGGGCAAATTGGGTTGAAAGGCCAATTTCCGTAGTGTATGATGCTAAGGATCTAATGGTTTGAAAGGTGCTCTGTTTATGCTCAAGGCCGCTCTCTAGTTATAGGTGAAATGGTTCAGTTGTCTGATAACAGAAAATGGGATAACATTGAATTGGTGTGTATTCAATGGATGGTGTGAACTCGATGGTCCGAAGGGCCTGTTTCCATTCTGTATCTCTAAACTTAACTGACCGCAGTCCTGAGGAGTGATTGCAAACAACTGGTCAGATAGTGGGGTAGCATTTTTCTAAGATACACACAAAATACTGGAGTAAGCGGGTCAGGCAGCATCTGTGGGGAGAAGGAATGGGTAATGATGCTGGGTAAGGTAAGGAGCTGATCATGGACTTTAGGAGGGCATATCATCCGAGGACGTACACTCCATTGAGGATAAATGGGGATCCTGTGGATAGGTGAACTGTTTTAAATATCTGGGAGTCCACATCTCCGAGGATATGACATGGGCATCACACGCCTCAGCACTCGTGAGTAAGGCAAGTCAGTGCCTTTACCACCTCGGGCAATTGAGGAAATTCAGAGTGTCTCCGAGGAACCTCCAGTGCTTCTACGCAGCGGCGGTGGAAAGCATCTTGTCCGGGAACATTACCATCTGGTTTGTGAATTGCTCTGCCAAGGACAAGTAGGCTCTGCAGAGAGTAGTGCGTTCGGCCGAACGCACTATGGGAACTTCACTTGCCCCCCTGCAGGAACTGTACATCAAGAGGTGCAACTCCAGAGCCAACAATATCATGAGAGACCCCTTCCACCCCTGCAACGGACTGTTCCAGCTGCTATGGTCAAGCAAACGCCTCCGTTGCCATGCGGTGAGAACGGAGAGGTTGAGAAGGAGTTTCTTCCCAGAGGCCATTCGGACTGTAAACGCCTATCTCACCAGGGACTAACTACTGAACGTTTTTCCTTCCATTATTTATTATGTAAAAGAATATGTGTGTTATGATTGTGTTTATAGTTTGTTTGGTTGTTTGTCTTTTGCACAAAAGTCCGCGAGCATTGCCACTTTCATTTCACTGCACATCTCGTATGTGTATGTGACAAATAAACTTGACTTGACTTGATTTGGGTCTAGACCCTTCTTCAAACTGAGAGTCAGGGGAGAGGGAGTCTAGAGATATGGAAGGTTAAGATGTGAAAATGACATATCAAAACAGACGATGCAGGTCGAAGCGGAACATTTTTCTAACACTTTGGTTTCTGGTAACAGGTAACTCTTATTAAATCCCTTTAAGAAGAACCTCAGTGCCCCCCTCCCTCTCAATACACCTGGCGTCTGAAGTAAATACTTTTTCTCTTCCACTCCAGGTGACCAACAAAGACAGGGCCCCGGTTGTAACCCAGAGAGCCATGTCCATGAACAACCTGGAGGGGGATTGGCTGGACTATCAGCTTGTCCTGACCCTTTCAGAAGACAGAGGTGAGGAATATAGCATAGGTTCCTTGATGCTGGAAGATGTAGTCTTCCGCCTAAACTCAATGTGTTGGAGGAGCTCAGCAGATCAAGGTGGCACAGCGGTAGAGTTGCTGCCCTACAGCATTAGAGACCCCCGTTCCATCCTGACTCCAGGTGCTGTCTGTACGGAGTTTGTACATTCTCCCATGACCGCATGAGTTTTCTCCGGTCGCTCCGGTTTCTTCCCACCCTCATGCAGGTTTGTAGGTTAATTGGCTTCCATAAAATATTTGTCTATGGTGTGTAGGATAGTGCTAATGTACAGGTGATCGCGGGTCCACATGGACTGTGTGGGCCGAAGAGCCTGTTTCCAATCTGTGTACACAAAATACTGAACAAAACTAAACTAAATTATTCGTGAAGGGAATGGGCTGGCGACATTTCAGGTCGGAACCTTTCATACTGGATATGGAACCCACATCCAGTTAGGGTTGAGTCTGAAGAAGGGCCCCAACACAAAATGTCGCCTGTCCATACCTTCCAATGTGTGGAAGTGGGCACTTTGGCCCTACACACCCATGCCGACTAACATGCCCCATCTACACTAGTCCCACCTGCCTGCATTTGGCCCATGGCCCTCTAAACCAATGCTATCCATCTAACTGTCCAAATGATTTTTAAACATTGTGATAGTTTTCTTTAGAGATACAGCTTAGAAACCACTGGCCCATTGAGTCCATGCCGACCATCCTTCACACTAGTTCTATGTGATCCCACTTTCTCACCCACACCATACACACATGGGGCCATGTTTACAGAGGCCCATTAACCTTCAATTGTAGAGGGGATATGAAGGAAAGCGGAGCACCCGGAGGAAACACATGCGGTCATGGGGTAAACATGCAAACTCCACACTTACAACACCCATGGTCAGCATGGAACCCGGGTCTCTGGCACTGTGAGGCAGTGGCTCTGCCTGCTGAGCCTCTGTGCCGTGCTAAACATACAGCACGGAAACAGGCCTTTCGGCCCACCGAGTCCACGCTGACCATCGATCACCTGTCCACACTAGTTCCATGTTATCCCACTTTCTCATCCACTCCCTGGTTACTAGGGGCAATTTACAGAGACCAATTAAAGAATTATTGACAATATAATATTATTGAGTGCAAATCAAAGTGATGTAAACCCTTTCGTAGTGTGCTGCAAGATTTGAGATGGCAACTAAGCCCCACTCTGAATCATTTAGAATTCGATAACTTCTACAGTACATACCTTTAGAAAGGAGATGAGGAGGAATTTATTTAGCCAAAGGGTGGTGAATCTGTGGAATTTATTGCCACAGACGGCTGAAGAGATCAAGTCAATTAATATTTTTTAAAACAGAGATTGCCAGATTCTTGATTAGTGCAGGTGTCAGGGCTTATGAGGAGAAGACAGGAGAATGGAGTTGAGATGGAAAGATAGATCAGCCACAATTGAAGGGTGGAGTAAACCTGATGGGCCGAATGGCCTAATTCTGCTCCTATGACTTACAAACTTGTTCATTGGATATGTAGCTTTCTATTCACAAAGCAAGACTGCAATGTAAATAAGTGTAATAGCAAAGAACTGCAGATGCTGGTTTCATACCAAAGATAGACATGAAGTGCTGGAGTAACTCAGCGGGTCAGGCAACGTATCAGGAGAAAATGGATGGGCGTCGTTTTGGGTCGGGACCCTTCTTCACACTGAATGTAGGTGGGGGCGGAAGGAAGAGGTGAAGAGCTGGAAGTGAGAAAATCAGGAGCAATCAGGGTTGGCCACAAATGAGCTCAGATGTGGCGGTGCCTGGTAGGTCCATTGTTCGCTAGTTGAAGGTGTGATCTCAAGGGAAACAAACTGGAGAACTCTGGTAAAATGACTAGGGAGGAGGAAGGGGGGCAAGGGGGAGTGGGTGTCAGATGAAGTTATTTAAAATTTGACAATTCAATGTTCATAGAGCAGTCCTGAACTACCTACGTCATTGATGACCCTCAGTCTATCTTTGATCGGTCTTTGCTGGCTTTGCCTTGCACTAAACGTTAATACCTTATCATATATCTATACACTGTAAAGGGATCATCATGTATTGGCTTTCTGCTGAATGGTTAGCATGCAACAAAAAGCTTTTGCTGTGCATCGGTACACGTGGCAATAAACTAAACTGTAACTAACATGAAGCTATGTACAAGTTGCCCAATTGAAATGTGAGGTGCTGTTCCTCCAGTTTCCATGTGGCCTCACTCTGGCAGTGGAGGAGACCCAGGACAGAAATCTCAGTGTGGGCCATGAGGAATAGGAGTAGGATTAGGCCATTTGGCCCATCAAGTCAAACTCCGCCATTCAATCATGGCTGATCTATCTCTCGCTCCTAACCTCATGCCCTGCCTTCTCCCCATAACCCCTGACACCTGTACTAATGAAGAATCTATCTGTGCTTTGTTCATTGACTTGTCCTCAACAGCCTTCAGTGGCAAAGAATTCCACAGATTCACCAATCCTCATCTCCTTCCTAAAAGAACATCCTTTAATTCTGAAGCAGTGTTCAAAGAAGGGATGAAGGTATAAGTTATTTGCCTTGCAACACAGTGGGGAATGTGAGGTCACTGAAAAATCAAGATGGACGTGCTGCCTGCACTGGTGAGGACTCGGAGGGAGTGCCGTGTGTGCAGTGATCTTGTTATTTATGGGGTCATGACGCCATGAGAACTTCCCGGAGTCTGGTGCGAATGTGGGCAGCTTTCTGACTGTTCGGGTGGACAGGGACTGCAGAGAGAAAGTGATAACGATCGGTACAACTCTGGTCACATCACGGTGAAGGGGCGTGTGTGTGTGGCCTGGACAATGAACAGATGGCTGTGGATCTCCGCATATGCTGTGTCACCTGGGGATTCTCACACGCCGCTGTGGTGGGTGTTTATGTTTAATCTTTAAGTAGTTTTGTATCTTGTTGCTTTTTTGGTGTCACTGTATGGTAAATCAAATTTCACTGTACCTCGGTACACGTGACAACAAAGGACCATTGAAATGTTTGTCAAATGGGCGATCACGTAGGCCTCGTATGCCTAGTATTCAGCAAAACAGTCGTCCAGTCTACGTTTGGAAATGCACTCATTGGTTTTTTTTCTCTTCTGCCCCCAGGGTTGGTCATTCCAGACGATGGGAACATATATTACGCAGATGGCGTTGAGTAAAACCCTACCCTCCTCCTTTGGAAGACTTCGCTTGTCCATTGTTGAAGATTGTTTTGCACTCCAGCCCTACTCGGATGGGACTGAGATGTACTCAGGCTGGAGAGCAGTTGGCAGCTTCCCCTGCGGCCCTGTAAACTTCAATTGGGGAGGCAAGGAAAAAAATGTATTGGCCAACTCACCCATTCACTCTCACTCTCTCACTCTCACTCACTCTCACTCTCACTCACTCACTCTCGCTCACCAGGGTTGCAGATTGAAATTTTAATTTAAGGCCAAACAACACTAGGAAAAAAAACATAAAAATCCAAACAATAAACGAAAAACCCATATAAAAGCCAAACAATCTTTAATATATTTGCCATGTACACATCACATGAAAAGTTCTAGATCCAGATAATTACTTCCCCCCCCCCTCCCCCCACTGGAATGAATGGAACATACGGCATAAATGTTGTCCGATGTGAAGTTTATCAGCATTTCTGGAGATGCAGTGAAGTCTTTGCAACATTTGTTTGAAAGCAATAATTCTGCCCTGATTCTCACAATAGCATCAAGAAGATTCAGCTGCATTCTGTTTCTTGCCTTCGTTTTAACAGAGTATACAAGAGAAAATATCCTCTCAACTACAGCATTGCTGACAGGGGTTATTAGGCAAGTAAGGGCAAAGGTGGCGAGCTCTTTAATTGCCTGATGCTGAAGTACACCAATCCAAAACTGTTCAGTGTCTGTTGTGAGTCTATATTTCCTTTTTTTTTTTTTAATATATTTTAATTTATTAGTACAGTAAATTACAGTAGTACAAGCCACATATATCTTATTACATTTATTGTACCCCTTCATTATTTAAGCTTTAAGGAAAGATAGAAATAAAGAAAGTAAATAAAGTGAGAAAGAGTCGTGTTAGTGTAAAAGAGTGATCAAAAAGAAAAACCCATTAGACAAAAAGTTAGGGAAAAAAGTTAAGAAATAGACCATAAAAAAGAAAGAAAGAAAAAGAAACAAAAGCTCTATTATGAAAACCGCGCAAAAGGGATATACCGACTTCGTATTTTTCATCCCCCCCTTACCAGATCCTGACACCATTTATTTTTTAAAGTACTGTTGCACCTTATACTTGTAGTAAGTCGATAAATGCAGACCACGTCTTTTGGAAGTGGTCTGATTTGCCTGCAACGAGGAGTCTCATATCTTCCAGCTGTAATGTTTCAAACATGTTTGAAATCCACATGTTTATTGTTGGTACAGGAGCGTTTTTCCAGAATTTAAGTATAAACTTTTTTCCCGTTATTAGCCCATAATTAAATAGATTCTTTTGAAACACATTTAGTTCAGGGCTACCTTCCATTGTTCCAAAGATAATCCATTCTGCTTTTGGTATCAGTTTTATTTTAAATAATTTTGTGAAGATTTCAAAAATTTCAGTCCGGAATTTTTGATTTTTTTTACAAAAAACAAATGAGTGCGCTATAGTAGCTTCTTGAGATCGGCATTTATCACAAATAGGTGAGACGTTAGGAAAAAGTTTACTTAATTTGGTTTTTGAATAGTATAATTTGTGTAAGATTTTGAATTGAATTAGAGTGTGTCTTACATTAATCGAGCATTTTTGCACATATAGTAAATGTTTATCCCACCTTTCTTTTGACATTTTTATAGCTAGTTCTTGTTCCCAGTCGTTTCTAATACCGTCGGTTGATGGTATTTCTATATTTAAAATTATGTTATACAAGTATGATATTAAGTTTGCTGATTCGGCCTTTGTCTTCATTGCTTTGTCCAGTAAATCTGGTGGCATATTATAATAATCTTGTGTATATTTTTTCAGAAAGTCACATATTTGAAAATATTTAAAACAGTGATTATTTCTCAAATTATATTTTAATTGTAATTGTTGGAATGATAATAATTTTCCAGTTTCATACAAGTCTCCGAGCGTTTTAATTCCTATTCTTTCCCATTGTGTAAATGATTTATCTATAATAGAGGGTTTAAATGACGGGTTATTAACTATGGGAGATAAAAGAAATAGATTTCTTAATTTTAGATTCTGTTTTATTTGTTTACAAGTTCTAATTGTGCTATGTATAATTGGATTTTTATTGTAATTTGTGTTATTCAGGTTCATTGGTGAGAGGAGGATCACTCCAATATTGCAAGGGGAGCAGTCCTCTCTCTCCATTACAATCCAATCCACATGCTGGGCAGAATTGTCCAGCAGGTGAATCATATTGCTGATATTTACTGCCCAATAATAGTACATAAAGTTAGGAAGTGCTAAACCACCCAATTGTTTGGGTATGCTCAAGTGTGTTCTTTGTATTCTGTGGGATTTAGTCCCATAAAAAATTTGTAATGTCTCAGTCCAGTTTAAAAAAAAACTTTTTTGGTAGGTATATAGGAATTGATTGGCATAGGTATAGAATTTGTGGTAGAAAGATCATTTTTATAGCATTTATACGAACTATTAAAGACATCGGAAGCGTTTTACAGAATTTGATTAAAGTATTTAATTTCTTAAGTAGGGGACTATAATCTGCATTAAACATAGCTTGATATTTTCTAGTAATTTCAATTCCCAAATATTTAAATTTTTCTGTAGCTATTTTACAAGGTAATTTTGAGAGGTGTGTTGAGTCTTTCGGTTTTATCGACATAATTTCGCTTTTATTCCAATTTATTCTGTATCCTGAGAAAGATCCAAAATCCTCAATTAGGTTTAATATGTTTGGTATACTAATTTGGGATTTTGTGATGTACAATAGTACATCGTCTGCGTATAAATATATTTTATTATTTGAATATTTTGTATTATAACTGTGGATATTCGGATATGTTCTAATTATTTCAGCTAAAGGTTCAATTACAACAGCAAATAACAGCGGTGATAATGAGCATCCTTGTCTATTGCCCCTTGATAATTGGAATTTCGTAGATAATATGTTACTAGTTAATATTCTAGCCTTAGGCTTATTATATAATAATTTTATCCATAAGATGAAGTTTTCCCCCATTTGAAATGTTTGCAGTACTTTAACCATGTATAAATGGTTGTCATGTAGTGGTAAACCATGGTAAACCATGTAGTCCCATACCACTTGATCGAATGCTTTTTCTGCATCCAATGAGATAATTGATAACTCTTGTTCTTCAATGTTATGTGAATGCATTATATTGAGCAGACGTCTCAAATTATTAGATGATTGTCTCTTGGGTATGCACCCCGTTTGATCCGCATTTATTAATTTACTAACATACTTACTTAGTCATCTAGCTAGTGTTTTCGCTAATATTTTTTAATCTGTATTTAACAGTGCAATAGCTCTGTATGATCCGGGTTCTTCTGTGTCTTTATCTTTTTTAAGTATTAATGTAATCTTTGATTCTGCTAGTGTTTCAGGTAAGGTTTGTTCTTTATAAGCATATGTATACATTTTCTGTAAACGTGGTGTAATTATGTCGTAAAAACCTTTATAAAATTCATTACTAAATCCATCTGGTCCTGGTGTTTATCCATTCTTTAATGAGTTTATTGTGTCTTCTATTTCCTTAATTGAAATTTGTGCTCTCAATTCCTCTTGTTCCTTCAACTCTAGTTTTGGAAGATTACAATTGTCCCAGAACTCTGTAACTTTATTATTGTCTGTTAACATTTTGGATGTGTACAAATTCTGATAAAATTGAACAAATCTTTTATTGATATCATTAGGTAGTTAATAATTCCCCTCTATCTGATTTAATCTTTAAAATAGTGTGCTTCTTTTCCCGTTTTTTCAGTTGGTGTGCTAAAAGTTTGTGGGGTTTATCCCCGAATTCAAAATGTTCCTGTTTTGTAATTTGGAATAGTCTTATAAACTTTTGCTGATAATAATTTATTTAATTTAAATTTCGATATTAATATTTTATTATGTTTATCCACACTTGGATCTTTGGCGTTATCTATATCCAGTTGTCTGATTTGTTCTAACTGTCTTTGTTCGTTCTCATTCTTTTTATTTTGAAAAGCTTGATATGAAATTATGACTCCTCTAATAAATGCTTTGAAGGATTCCCATAATAAAGTGGGCGATATATCTGGTGTATCATTTATCTAAAAAAATTAATCCATTTGTTGTTTTAGATATATACTCCTTTGCGGGTCTTTTAAAATTTGAGGATTAAACCTCCAGAACGATTTATTCTTAGACATTCCTTCCAATTTAAAAAAGAAAGTTAGCGGGGATTGATCTGAAATCGTGTTGGTGTGATATTTTGGGTTCATGGTATAGGGGATTAGTTTTTTATCCACTAGGAAATAGTCTATACGTGAGTATGTTTTGTGTGCCATTGAATAAAACGAGTATTCCCTTCCAGCCGGATTCGCGATCCTCCAAACATCTGTTATATTTGTATTTTTTGTGTATGTATTTAAGAGTTCACTAGTTTTAGATTTCATATTATCTCTCTGTTTTTACATAGATTTATCTAAATATGGATCTAAAACACAATTAAAGTCTCCTCCAATTATAACATTTTGTTAATTAAACTCTGCAATTATATTCAAGATTTTATTTAAAAAATGAGGATTATCAAAATTGGGCGCATATATATTTATCAAGGTGATTGGCGTAGCGTGGATCTCTCCGGTGACTATAAGATATCTCCCTTTCTTATCTGTTATGATATTCTTTGATTTAAATGGTATGCCTTTACGAATAATAATTGCTGTATCTCTGGATTTTGAGGTATATGAAGAATGATATATTTGGCCTATCCAATTCGCCCTCAGTCTAGCCTGATCTTGGGATTTGAGATGAGTTTCTTGTAAGAAGGTAATGTCTGAGTTGTACGATTTCAGCTGAGCTAATATCTTACCCCTTTTAATAGGTTCATTAACACCCCTTATGTTCCAACTACAGAATGTGATTCCTCCCAATTTCTTTTGTTTATCGTCTTGCATTTTAAATGGTTTTAATACCCTTGAGTCTATGGTGCATCCCACACCTCAGGTCTCTGGATATTGGGGGAACGTTTGTGCTACAAAATTCCTTTGGTAGATCCCTTTTGCGATTATCCTTAAAAAAACAACCGCAAAGATGTAACATAGTGTGATAATTTTTTTTGAAAAAGTGAAATTACAGAGTAAAATTGTCGACACTGTAACACGTTACCCACTGGTAGGTGGGAATTGACGTTAATTCGACTTCCATTGTTGATGTTATACAATTAGCTCCGCTCCCTTGGTTACTCTTAGCATAGGGGGGCGGGACCCTTTCAAAATCAATTGTATATCTCCCAATTACAATATATATATATTTCGTTAAGACATCAAATCATATGTTCAGCTACTCTGAGACTTATATATCTAACAATTATATCTACTAACTGTTTATACGTATAGTTGTACCTTCGGTAATAATCAACTGTTGGTTGAAGGGGTTAACCAGAATCAGGCTCCTGGGTCTGAGCCTGGTGCCTGATTCTCCTCCCTTCCCCCCGGATGTTCATAGAAATGAAACTCATAATATTATCTGAGTTTGTTCTTAAATTTGTTATTAGTTATTTCCTTATCTCTACATAACTATCCCACTCAGTAGAAGGAATATTCCATCTTTCTAAAACGTTATTGCATTCTGCCCCATTGTGCAGTTCTGGTTAGCATCCATTTCTATTTATATGTTAGAATTGTTATTAGTGTTAATTCTGTACGTTTTGTGATATTATTTTAAAATCTTAAGCCGCAATAAGTCCTTGTGATGTTTTCTACATTCGGCTCTCCTGTTCGTCGCTCCCATGTTATTCTGTCTTTGCTTCATTTTAAACATAGAGTGTCCTTGTATTGATATTCCACAGATAAGGTGCCTAGACGGGCGCACGTGGAAAGGATTTGCCATCTTAGTCTTTTAAAAAGTACTATTTCTTCACATCTTCGGCCGTTCTCTGAAATAATAAAGAGAAAGATTTTGTCCATACCGTCCCGCTGCCTTCTTTAGCCAGCAATCGCTTCCAAGATCTCTTGAGCATGTTTGTATGCAGCCTCCGGGTTTGTGAACGCTTGTTCCTTTCCCTTGTAAGTAATTTGCATCTTGGCTGGATAAAAAAC
Source organism: Amblyraja radiata (assembly GCF_010909765.2). Classification (NCBI taxonomy): domain Eukaryota; kingdom Metazoa; phylum Chordata; class Chondrichthyes; order Rajiformes; family Rajidae; genus Amblyraja; species Amblyraja radiata. The sequence goes on from NC_045999.1 coordinate 15,476,491, forward strand.
ACCATATCTGACATTTTGAACTGCTTGGAGAATCTGTCTCGTCTTTGAGAACTGTTTCACTTTTGTACAATTTCATATGGATAATCCCTGAAAAGTTTGATAGGATCCTTTCCATAAATCATATTCACTCCATGTTTGATTTTTTTCATAACCTCTTTGAGGGCTGAGATGTCCCGAAATTTCACAATGATCTGTCGTGGGTGGGCTGGTCCTGTTTGTGATCTTGATTTATATCTCGGTACTCGATGTGCCATTTCAATTTTCGGTTCGACGGATAGATTGAGTAGTTGTTTAAGTAGGTTGGCAGCGAACTCACAAGGGTCATCTCCCTCTGCTCCCTCTGTCACTCCAACTATTCTTAAATTGTGGCGTCTTGAGCGAGCTTCCATTTCAAGGCATTTATCTGAGACTTTCGCCATCTGACTCGTGGGGCGATCTTGTTCTATCTTCATTCTCTGCATATCTTCAGACATTTGTGACGCAGCTGTTTCCATGTCTTCCATTGCAGTCAGATATGAAGAAACAGTTCCATGAACAGCCTCAAACTTCTTCATGGAATCTTCTTCCACCTTATCAATTCTCCCCGTTAATTCTACTTGCACATCGTCAATTCGTTTATTTATGTTGCCAATTGAATCAATAACTTTCTGATTGCCAGCACTCATGCTCAGCATCATGTTTTCCATCATTTTTGTGTTCCCAGCCACAATCTAATTTCTCAGTTCTCTTACCGAATTATTTAATTCCTCCAGTTCTTTGTCTTTAGTAGCCATTTCAGTCTTGGATCTTGTAGCCATTTCAGAGGTCGATTCTTCAGATTTCGTCTGGCTTTTCAGGAGGTGTTTTGTAACTGTTCTTTGAGGACTATGACCTGGAGACGTTTTTTTCATTTAAAAGGCTTTAAACCTCCGTTAAATTCACAGCGCTTACTGATGACGTCAGCAGCGCAACGTATGTTTTTTAAATCGGTCCCGACCACTAGACCTGGTTTTAACGCGAAAAATCGCGAATTTTCAGGAGCGGAGCTAGGTATGCGTCTGTTAGTATAACATGACGCCGCCGGAAGTGGGAGTCTATATTTCTTAAATGGAGCTTCTTCTTTACATCTATCATCGTGGCTATCCCTCAGGATTGAGAATGATGGTCTACGTTCTGTTGTTTGTACGTTCTGCTGTTTTTATGGACTCGCAGGTGGCTTATGAGTCATATCCTGGCTTTGAAATTTCTTCGACATTCAAGACAGGTAATTCCAGATGGCAGATCGGGCTTTGGTAGTTGCTGCCTCTCTTTCCGTTTTCTTCTAATTTCTTCTAATTCTGCGCATCTCTTGGCATTGAATGTCGCTGTTCCTTCTTGGATGATGGTTCGCCAGAGTTTCCTGTCCTTGGCATAGGTACCATAATATTCTTGAAGTAACCTTCTTGCCTCTTAATAGCCTTGGCTGTCAGACAACTTTTTACAAGTACTTTCGCATTTCTGCTTATGTAATACGCCAGAAATCATAAGCACTCTTTTTCATTAGTAATTTTCATTTCTACTACTTTGTCAAATGCCATTATGAAAGCTTCATACCGCAAAGGATCACCATTATATGTAGGGATTTCTATTGGTGGTAGGGTGAAAGAGAGACTTTGTTTAACTACGAGCTTGTTGAATTCAGCTTCTACTCCGCCAATTCACGTAATTCATCTTGAGATTCTTGGCTTGGCGCAAACAAATGATAGACAGGTCTCTGATAATAATACTAGCTTGCTCGAGCCTGTGTATCAGGCCTCAGAAAAGCGTACTGAGCTGTTGGTTTGTCCCAAGCCTCTACAGATGCCCCATCAGTAGTTTGCTTCAGTCTATCACCCAGTTGCTGAGATGAAGTTTTGTCCATATTTTGGCTACATGCTAGTTCTGAGTCACGAGGGCGGATATCCTCTGGCTGCAGATTTGATTTAGCTGGTGTTTCCTTTTGGCAGTACCTTTTCTCTCTTTTTTTAAAAAATATACTCTTTCATTGGCATTCCACAGCAAACACATTTCCATGAAACGGGTATCAGGTATAATGCTATATGTATACATCATCCACTTATGTTTGTCTTGAATTACCTCTTTTTGAGATTTGTACAAAACAAATATAGAAACAAGAACACATTAAAAACTACAAACACTTAGGAATGATCCTTTCTTTATCATATAATCAACAATTTGTAAAAATAAAGTCTGGCCCTTGAGGCGTTACATAGTTAACCCAATTTTCCCAGTGTGACAAATAAATCCAATTTAAAGTTAACATATGCTGTTATTTTCTCCATTTTATAAATATCCATTGTGATGTCCATCCATGCATTCAGAGTTGGTCTCTCCTGTGATAACCATTTATTTGTGAGAGCTTTTTTACCAGCTACCATCAATATATTCAGTAAGTATTTATCTTTTTTTCTGCCAGTCTTCAGGTATGTCCAAATTACACGGTCTTACTATCCAGGGGCACATGACATCTAAAAATGTCTTGCAAGGCATCATGTAACTCTCTCCAAAAATCATTAATAACAGGGCAATCTCAGAGAACATGGTAATGATCTGCCTTGAAATTTCTACATATTCTCCAACAAACTGGAGAGTTCCCACTGTAATGGGATTTCTGAGAAGGTGTAATAAAATACAAGATCAGGCTTTTCCAACAAAATTCCCTCCAGTTTTGTGAGCTGGTACACTTCCATGATACCTCCATATTGCTGTCCATTTAACCGCGGTTATGATTATCCCTCTTTCCTTCTCCCATTTCATTTTAATATATAAGGTTGAATGTGATTTATGATTCAATAACCCTTTATACATACAAAAAATAATGTTACTACCAGTATTTGAGTTGTACACTTTCCTAAATAATCCCATCAAGCCTAAACTCGACATTTTTATTAAAATAGTTCCGCATCTGTAAGTATCGACAGAAGTCTTGTTTTTCTAACAGGAATTTTTTTTTAAGCATTTCAAAATTTAACAGTGTTCCTTCTTTCATTATGTTCCAAAGAGCAGTTACGCCTTTAATTGTCCACTCTTTAAACCTACTATCTAATTTATTAGGAGTATAGTCTGTGGCATATGCGCACAATTTAACTTCCTCTAAATTATACTCTGTTATAACAGTTTTCTATATTTTAAGAGTCAATTTGATTAAAAACGTGTACTTAAACACGATGAAATGTAATGAGGAGCGGATACTTAGCAAGAAAAGTGAAATCTCTACCGAAATGGAAAAGATCTCGGCGATTGAGCGTCTGGATTCGACGTGGCAATGAATCAAAGGAAGAAATGCAGCCGGCAGCCGTACATGTAAAAGGATCAATTCCGATTGGACATCTGCGAGCATCGGCCATTCCGATTGGACATCTGCGAGTATTGGGCATTGTGACATCAAAAGGCCGGAAGGCAGGCGGCAGCCGGACGGCAGGCGGCAGCTGGACGGCAGGCGGCAGCCACAGAGTTTTAATAGTATACTAGACCAAGTGCAGACCCGTTGGGTCTGTTTCCCCAACGGCGTTTTGCGGGCGGGGAGGGGGGGCTGCGGCATCAAACTCACATTAACCACCCCCCAAACACACATGTGGCGGGAGGGGGAATGTGAAGAGCGGAGGGTGGGGAGAGGAGGAGGAGGAAACGTGACAGATTTGGGATGGAAAGGAGAGCGGTGTATGGGGTGAGAGGGGGATGGGGAGAGAGATGTTGGGGAGGGGGAGGTAGGAGACGGGAGGGGGAGAGGGGTGGGGGAAAGAGTGGGGAGGGAGAGGGAAGGGGGAGAGGTGGAAGAGTGGGGAGGGAGGAGGAGAGGGGTAGGGGAGCGATGGACGAGGGACAGGGGTAGGAGGAAGGGGGCGGGTGGAGAGCGGGAAGGGGGTGGCGTAGAGAGGGAAGTGGGGTGGGGGAGAGAGGGATGGGTGGGAGAGGGAGAGGGGTTATGAGAGGGAAACAAAACCATAGAAATTAAGTGCAGGAGTAGGCCATTCGGCCCTTCGAGCCCGCACCACCATTCAATATGATCGTGGCTGATCATCCAACTCAGTATCCTGTACCTGCCTTCTCTCCATATCCCCTGATCCCTTTAGCCACAAGGGCCACATCTAACTCCCTCTTAAATACAGCCAATGAACAGGCCTCAACTACCTTCTGTGCCAGTGAATTCCAGAGATTCACCACTCTGTGTGAAAAATGTTTTTCTCATCTCGGTACTAAAAGATTTACCCCTTATCCTTAAATTGTGACCCCTTGTTCTGAACTTCCCCAACATCCGGAACAATCTTCCTGCATCTAGCCTGTCCAACCCCTTAAGAATGTTGTACGTTTCTATAAGATACCCCCTCAATCTTCTAAATTCAAGCATGTACAAGCCGAGTCTATCCAGTCTTTTGTCATATGAAAGTCCTGACATCTCAGGAATCAGTCTGGTGAACCTTATCTGTACTCCCTCTATGGCAACAATGTATTTGAACATTGGGCATTGTGACATGACACGATGGAACGTTCACCAGGGGCTGGGGCTCCTGCAAAGGCATATGTAAATGTATCCATTCCGATTGGACATCTGTGAGCATATGTGGGCATTGTGACATCACACGATGGAACGTTCACCAGGGGCTGGGGCTGGTGCTGTTTCTATGGGTGAGAAGCCAGTTTATTTTTGAAATATTGGGGGGGGGGGGGGGGAGAAGTATTTGATATAAAACGTGCTCTTAAACACGACAAAATGTAATGAGGAGCGGATACTTAGAAAGAAAAGTGAAATCTCTACCGAAATGGAAAAGATGTCGGTGATTCTGCTTTCCCACTTATCCTTAAACTTTGACCCCCTTGTTCTGGTCTTCCCCAACATCCGGAACAATATTGTTTTGCATCTAGCCCGTCCAACCCCTTAAGAATGTTATACGTTACTATAAGATACCCCCTTAATCTTCTAAAATCTAACGAGTACAAGGCGAGTCTATCCAGTTTTTCTTCATATGAAAATCCTGACATCCCAGGAATCAGTCTGGTGAACCTTCTCTGTACTCCCTCTCTATGGCAACGATGTCTTTGAGCATTGGGCATTGTGACATCACACGATGGAACGTTCACAATTGGCTGGGGCTCCTGCATAGGCATATGTAAATGAATCCATTACGATTGGACATATGTGAACATCGGGCATTGTGACATCACACGATGGAACGTTCAGCAGGGGATGGGGCTGGTGCTGATGCTATGGGTGAGAAGCCAGTTTAGTTTTGAAATATTGGGGCGGGGGCGGGGGAAGGATTTGATTAAAAACGTGTACTTAAACACGGCGAAATGTAATGAGGTGCGGATACTTTGAAAGAAAAGTGAAGTCTACCGAAATGGAAAAGATTTCGGCGATTCTGCGTATGGTTTCGGAGTTGCAGGGAATCAAAGGAAGAAATGCGGCCGGAAGCCGTACATGTAAATGGATCCATTCCGATTGGACATCTGCGAGCATTGGGCATTGCGATTGGACATCTGCGAGCATTGGGCATTGTGACATCACACGATGGGAACGAATCAAAAGGCAGAAAGGCAGCCGGACGGCAGCCGGACGGATGGCACGAGAGTTTTATATATTAACTAGACCAAGTGCAGACCCGTTGGGACTGCTCCCCCAATGGTGTGATACCCAAACCCAATATTCCACCATGCACCTGTCTCCTCCAATGGAACTGAAGCCGTCCCCAAATGTAAGATTCCAGCACTCCCCTGCCTCCCTCAGCAGTGGATTAAAAAAAATCCAATTGCACCTCCCCTGCCTGCTGCAGCAGTGAAAGGTTCAGAGTGTTCCTGTCTTGCAAGTTTGTTTCGAAGTGTGTTGGAAGCTGATAGGAAGGAGCAGCCGTCAACAAATCAAAAGGCAGAAAGTCAACGAATCAAAGGCAGAAAGGCAGCCGGACGGACGGCAGCCGGTCGGATGGACACGAGAGTTTAGTAGATAGATAGATAGATAGATAGATAGATAGATAGATATAGATAGGATAGATAGATAGATAGATAGATAGATAGATAGATAGAATCGATGATAGATAGCCTAGATAGATAGCTAGATCGATCGGCTCGAATAGGATAGATAGATCGAGAAGATAGATAGATAGATCGCTCGCTCGCTCGTGATCGGCTCGCTCGCTACTCTAGACTTGCTTCGCTCGCTCGCTCGATCGCTCGCTCGCTAGATCCTCGGGATAGATAGATCGATACCGCTAGCTCGATCGACTCGCTCCTCGCTCGCTCGCTCGCTGGCTCGCTCGCTCGCTAGCGCGTCGCTCGCTCCGCTCGCTCCGCTCGCTCGCTAGCATCGCTCGCTCGCTCGCTTCGCTCGCTCGCTCGCTCGCTTCCTCGCTCGCTCGCTCGCTCCTCGCTGCTAGCTCGCGCGCTCGCTCGCTCGCTCGCTCGCTCGCTCGCTCGCTCGCTCGCTCGCTCGCTCGCTCGCTCGCTCGCTCGCTCGCTCGCTCGCTCGCTCGCTCGCTCGCTCGCTCGCTCGCTCGCTCTTGCGCTAGTGGTTCCAAATATAATGCAAAGAGTAATGGTGACCACGCACATCCCTGTCTTGAACGCCTTTCTAGAGAAAAACTCTTTGATAAATATCCGTTAACTTTAATTCTAGCAGTGAGCTATTATATAGTGCCTGTATGGTTTTAATAATAGTGACACGCGGGCCAAATCTATGTAGACATTGATTTTCCATGTTTCACTGGCACAGAGGGCTGTAGGGTGTACTGCGGACTGGAAGAGTTTGACGTTTAGCATCTTGGATATCCCACCACTAGACCATATTGGCTGCATTCGTCTGAAGACTGATGCAGCTTTATCAATCTGGGTTATTTTATATTTTTTATCGAAGCCAATTAAAACACGAGCGTCTTTGGCGTGGGAGGAAACCGGAGCACCTGGAGAAATCCCACGAAGGTTACGGGGAGAACGTAAAACTCTATACAGACTGAGTCCGTGTTGACCAGCGATCACCCGCACACTAATACTAGCCCACAGACTAGAGACAATTTACCATTTCACCGAAGCCAATTAAGCTACAAACTTGTACATCTTTGGACAGTGGGAGGAAACCAGAGAAACCCCGGAGAAAACCCACTCAGTCACGGGCCAAACGTACAAACTCCGTACTAACAGGACCCGTAGTCAGAATCAATCCGGGGTCTCTGGCGCTGTGAGGCAGCAACTCTATTGCTGTGCCATCCCTGAATGTATTCAACTGTACATCCTTGGTGTTGTACCTGAATGAGCTTTCCAATTGCACAGTGGCTCTCAGTAGGATTTGTATTAGAGTGCATTGATTTCTGGCTGCCCATTGCTATGAATCCAGCTGTTTTCCTTGCTGGTTCTGGTTAGACAGATATTTCCCATAAATAATCTAATGATCCAAATGAATTGGAGAAGTGAGATTCACAACAAGCCCAGAAATCAGTTTAGCGTTTTGATGAATATGTTCTTTTAAACATGATTAGTCGTGGAATGTGCAACTTCTCATGTATGGTCTGTAAACTCTTCCTATATTGCGATCTAATTATGCTTCTAAACTGCTAGCCAAACAGTGTTTAATCCTGATGAACTCTGAAATGTTCCAAAGATGCTGATGCAAAACATCGCAAAGGTCATGCTACATACCTTTTAGTTTTGCTTCTAGAGATACAGCGTGGAAACTGGCCCTTCGGCCCACCTAATCCACGCCGACCAGCGATCACCTGTACACTAGTACTATCCTACACACTAGGGCCAATTTACAGAAGCCAATAATCTGCACATCTTTGGATGCCCTTTCTAATGACTTTGCCTGCCGATTCCTTCCACAGATGATGCCAGGACTGCTGTGTTACTCCAGCACTTTTTGTTTTGCTCAATATTCCAACATCAACATTCCCTGTGTTCCCTTCCTATTTTCGCTTGGTTCTCAGATACATTAAAACTTTTAGACATTGGAGATTACTCCACCTTATTTACTCTTACATCTTCAAGCTTTGCAAAACTAAATAATTAGTTTAGTTGGGTGATACAGCGTGTAAACAGGCCCACCGAATCCGCGCCGACCAATGATCATCCTACACACTAGGGACAATGTACAGAGGCCAATTAACCTACAAACCTGCATGTCTTTGGGATGTGGGAGGAAACCGGAGCACCCGGAAATAACCCATGTAGTCACGGGGAGAACAAAAGAACTCCGGACAGACAGCACCCGTAGTCAGGATCGAACCAGGTTATGTCGCACCAAAGGTTCTTAATGATAGGCACAAAATGCTGGAGTAACTCAGCAGGTGAGCCAGCATCTCTGGAGCAAATTGATAGGTGACGTGTCGCAGAGTGCTGTAGTAACTCAGTGGGTCAGGTAGCATCTCTGGAGAACATGGGTTAGGGACGTTTCTGATCAGGACCCTTCTTTCGACTGATTGTAGGTGGGAGGGGTTGGATTGGAAGCAAGAAAGGACCAGGACAAATCAGGACCGGCAACAGTTTACCTCAGGCAAGGAGGCCCCCTCATACAGAAACTTAGAACATAGGTGCAGGAGTAGGCCATTTGGCCCTTCGAGGCAGCACCGCCATTTAATATGATCATGGCTGATCATCCAGAATCAATACCCTGTTCCTGCTTTCTCCCCATATCCCTTGATTCTGTTAGCTCTTAGAGCTATATCCAACTGAAAGGCTGATTATCTGCTGGGGATGGTGTGCATCTGAGGAATATATTGTGAACTGTGGAACTGGTTAACTGACCTTTAGTGCAAGAAGGGGGGGGGGGGGGGGGGGGGGGGGGGGGGGGGTGAGAGGAGGAAGGGGACCATATGTAGAAGTTACCTTAACTCAGAGAATTCAATGTTTACATCACTGGGTAGTGAGTTGTTCCTCCATGTTTTGTACAGCCTCAATATGGCAAAGGAGGAAGCTCGGGACACATTTCTTAAAGGCACACACATGCCATAGGGAGAACAATGGAAGATAGAATATATTCCTCACCGGTGTGAGGTGAAGTACTTGGTGAGGGTTATTCAGGGTGGGACATGCGCAGGGAATGGTGGATTCCTAAGGAGTATTGAGGAATGGGGGCTTTGGAGTATGAGGATCCTTGAAATTGGCTACATTTAAGGTGGTAAAGAACGCATACATGATATTTACCTTCAATATCTGTTATCTCCACTACTGATTTTCAAGCATCCTTGGTTCCAGAGCCTTTCTGGATTATCTGTTTTGCCGGCACAACGGTGAAGAGGTTTTTTGTTGTGGACTAACCAATCAGTGGAAAGGATATACATGAATCTTGCAATACATAAATCTAAGAATAAAGGGGAGGCCATTTAATACTGAGGTGAGAAAAAACTTTTTCACCCAGAGAGTAGGAAATTTGTGGGATTCCCTGCTGCAGAGTGCATTGGAGGCCAAATCACTGGATGGATTTAATAGAGAGTTAGATAGAGCTCCAGGGGCTGGTGGAATCAAGGGATATGGGAAGAAGGCATGCATGGGTTATTGATTGGGGACGATCAGCCATGATCACTACGAATGGCGGTGCTGGCTCGAAGGGCCGAATGGCCTCCTCCTGCACTTTTTTCCCCATGTTTCTATGATAACCATCAAGCCGCTCACAGACAAAGGATAAAGGTTATAAAGCGTTGCCTATTTCCATCGCTCCATAGATGCTGCTGCACCCGTTGAGTTTCTCCCGCACTTTTGTCTATCATAAAGGTTATAACGTTTAGTGCAAGATAAAGTGAAATAAAGTCTTATTATAAATTGTTCAAAGGTCTCCAATGAGGTAGATGAGAGCTCATGAACGCTCTCTTGTTGATAATAGGATGGTCCAGTTGTCTGATAACAACTGGGAATAAAACAGTCCCTGAATCTGGAGGTGTGAGTTTTCACCCTTGGCTAATGGGAGAGAGGTGAAGAGGAAGTGAACGGGGGTGAGACTGGTCCTTGATTATGTTGCTGGCCTTGCCGAGGCAGCGTGAAGTGTGGATGGAGTCAATGGAAGGGAGGTTGGTTTGTGTGATGGTCTGGGCTACGTCTACAACTGTCTGCAGTTTCTTGTGGTCGTGGATGGAGCTGTCCCCAAACTCTGCTGTGATGCATCCCGATAAAATGCTTTCTACGGCGCATCCGTAGAAATTGGAGAGATATCAGATAACCAAAGTCAGCCTCATCTGAAAATTTAATTCATTATTTACCGCGTCTTTTACTAAAATTGTTAACCAATCTGAGATCTTTTAAAAATCTAATGAGCTGATACGAGCTGGATGACGTCACAATGCCTCTGCTCCTCGCGGCCAGCTGCGCAGAGGTTTCAACGCGCAGTCTGTTGGCCACTCTTTTCCACGAGCTGCGAGTTACGTGGTTTAGCCCCTCCCTCCCCCCCGGGCTCTGGATTGAAGCCGCTGAACACTGGGCTCCACTGGGCTCCTTGAAGTTCTACAACATGACGGTGGTGGTCGTTATCGCAGCGCGGTCACGGGAGAGCACGGTGGAAAAGCGGCCGTGGCGACCTTCACACAGGACGCCCACTCCGTCTCCCCCGCCCGATCGTCCGTCACGCTGGTGGGTGGGCTTCCCCTCACGGAAGCCATGATCGGCCGGCTCTCCGCTGCTTTTGACAGTCCTCAGCTCGCTCCGGGCCTCACTCAGGCCCGGCACCTGGTAGGGACACTCCCGACCCTCTGTGAGCTGCCGACCCGCTCCCCTCCTCTCTCTCTTCCCCCCTCCTCTCTCTCTCTCTCCCTCTCCCCTCTCTCTCCCCTCCCTCACCCCCTCTCTACCTCCCTCTCTCTCCCGCTTCTCTCTATCTCCCCTCTCCTCTTTCTCCCTCTCTCCCCACTTCTCTCTCTCTCCCCTCCTCTCCTCCCTCCCCTTCACCCCCTCCCCCACCCTCCCTTCCCTAAACCACCTCCCCTATCTCTCTCCCGCTCCTCTCTCTCACCCACCCTCCTCTGCCACCCACCCTCCCTCCCCTCCAACTTCCCAACCCTAAACCCCCTCACCCACCTCTCCTCCACCCACTTCCCCCCTCCCATCCATCTCCTCAACCCCTTCCCCCTCTGCCCTCCCCTCCTCCCCTACCCCCGTCCACCCCCTCCCCCACCCTCCCTCCCCTCCACCCACACCCCCTTCTCGCTCTCCCTCTCTCCCCCTCCCCACCCTCTCCCGCTCACTTCCCCCCAACTGCCCCCTCCCTTCCCGCTCCCTCCTCCCCCTCATCCCCCCCCCTCACCCCCATTTCTCACCGCTTCTCTCTTCCCATCTCCCTCTCCTCTCTGAATTGGGGCTATGCGTCAGTGGACAGTGCGGTTATGGGGTAAAAGGAGCAAATGAATATTAATATAATATTAAGGGGGTTAGTTAGTGTGTGTGTGCGCGGGGTGCGGGGGTAGTTAGTATGTGTGTGCGGTGGTTAGTTTGTGTGTGGCACCGCATGCCGTCCCCCCCTACCCCCGCAACTGCGCATTGAGGGTAGGGAACCCGATGGGTCCCCCTTTCTCTAGTCAACAATAAAAATAGAAGTGGAGAGGCTTTTCAGAAGACAGAAAAGCCGGAAATATGTAGGACCGGACAATGTTTCTCCCTCTACACTCAAGCTCTGTGCCGAACAACTGGCCACTGGTCTACACAACCAATCCCTGCAAACCTGTCCCTGCCTTCTTCAAAGTCTCCACTATTGTCCCTGTACCCTGGCTTGTTTTCACAGAGGCCCGGGACCGTTGGAGGCAGCGGAGGAGGGTCAGGGCGGTGAGTACTTAAATCGGGCACGGGGCTTGTTTTCACAGAGGCCCGGGACCGTTGGAGACAGTGGAGGAGGGTCAGGGCGGTGAGTACTTAAATCGGGCACGGGGCTTGTTTTCACAGAGGCCCGGGACCGTTGGAGACAGTGGAGGAGGGTCAGGGCGGTGAGTACTTAAATCGGGCACGGGGCTTGTTTTCACAGAGGCCCGGGACCGTTGGAGGCAGCGGAGGAGGGTCAGGGCTTACCAAATCCCGTAACGTTCCACACTCCATAGGGAGGGTTTCTGGGGAAGCCGCTGATTGGTGGAAGCAGACTAGAGGAAGCAGCTGATTGGGTGCGCCCTCAGGTTAGCATTTATGCTTTATGGTTAAAGGTTCAGTGCTTTAGTAAAGGTAAAGTGGGCTAAGGGTACAGTGGGCTAAGGGTACATTGGGCTAAAGGTACAGTGCTTTTTGTTTATATAATAAAGGTACAGTTTAAAGGGCAAGAGGGAGCAGTTGTTGTGAGTCAGATACCTGCTGATTTCTCCCAGCAGTTTCTATCGTATTGTACTGGTATCGGATCCAGGGTAAGGTGAGAGAATGACAGTCAGAGCAGTGTACTGTTCTGGATGTCAGATGTGGGAGGTCATGGTGTCGGATGGCCCTCCAGACGTCCACATCTGCACCAGGTGCAGAGAGATGGGGCTCCTAAGGGACCGTATTAGGTTCCTGGAGCAGCAGCTCGATGACCTCTGTCTTGTCAGGGAGAGTGACGAGGTCATAGAGGGGAGTTATAGGGAGGTGGTCACTCCAAAACCACAGGAGAGAGACATATGGGTCACGCTAAGGAAGGGCAAGGGGCAGAGGCAGGAACGAGGGAGTACTCCTATGTCGGTACACCTTGCAAATAAGTACTCCTGTTTGAGTACGGATGAGGATGACAGCCTGCCCGGGAGTAGCAACAGCGGTCGGGCCTCCAGCACAGAGACCGGCCCTGTTGCTCCGAAAGGTAGGGAAAAAAAGAAGAGGGCAATAGTAATTGGGGACTCTATTGTTAGGGGGTCGGATAGGCGTTTCTGTGGACGCAGTCGGGAGACCAGGATGGTGGTCTGCCTCCCTGGTGCCAAGGTCTCGGACGTGTCTCAACGCATCCAAGATATCCTGAAATCAGAGGGAGAGGAGCCTGAGGTCGTGGTACATATTGGTACAAATGACATAGGTAAAAAAAGTGAAGAGGTCTTGAAGGGAGGATTTAGGGTGTTGGGAGGAGAGTTAAGGAAAAGGACCAAAAAGGTGGCAATCTCAGGATTACTGCCTGTACCACGCGACAGTGAGAGTAAGAATGGAGCGAGGTGGAGGATAAATGCGTGGCTGAAAGACTGGTGCAGAGGGCAGGGATTCAAGTTTCTGGATCATTGGGACTTCTTTTGGGGAAGGTGGGACCTGTACAGAGAGGATGGGTTGCACTTGAACCCGAGGGGGACCAACATCCTGGCGGGGAAATTTGCAAAGGTCACTGGGGGGACTTTAAACTAGAATGGTTGGGGCGAGGGACTCAAATAGAGAAAGCTAGTAGACCGAATGGGAGGCAGGAAGCAGAAAAGGGAAGCACTCGGACACAAGAGGAGAAAGAAAAAAAAAGGAAATAAACAGAGAAGAAGAGACGGGGGGTTTCTTAAATGTGCATATTTTAATGCTAGGAGCATTGTAAGAAAGGTGGATGGGCTTAGAGTCTGGATAGACACATGGAAGTATGATGTTGTGGCGATCAGTGAAACATGGTTGCAGGAGGGCTGTGATTGGAAACTAAATATTCCAGGATTTCGTTGCTTCAGGTGTGATAGAATTGGAGGGGCAAGAGGTGGTGGTGTTGCATTGCTAGTCAGGGAAGATATTACAGCAGTGCTTTGGAAGGATAGATTGGAGGGCTCATCTAGGGAGGCTAGGGAGGCGGAAAATCAAAGTGTGACAGGAGGATCCAGAATGTGTGAAGATAAAGCTCTAGATGTAAAAGGGGCAAAAACGGAAAGGAAGGGTAGTAAAAATCATCTGAAAGTGCTTTATCTAAATGCACGGAGTATTCGAAATAAGATAGATGAATTAACGGTGCAATTAAGTATATATGGTTATGATATCGTGGCCATTACGGAGACATGGCTGCAAGGGGATCAGGACTGGGAGTTAAATATAGAGGGGTACTCGACAATTAGGAAAGATAGACAGGAAAGAAAGGGGGGAGGGGTGGCCCTTTTAATAAGGGAGGGAATAACGGCAATAGAGAGGAAGGATATTGCGTTGAAGGATCAGGATAGTGAAACAGCTTGGGTACAGATAGAGAATAACAAGGGGAAAAAAACACTAGTGGGTGTAATTTATAGACCTCCAAATAGCTGTGACGCTGTTAGTCAGAACATAAATCTGCAAATAGTTGACGCATGTAAAAAGGGAACTGCTGTAATCATGGGGGACTTCAATTTTCATATTAATTGGGCAACCAAACTGGGCAGGGTAGAATAGAGGAAGAGTTTATAGAATGTATTAGAGACGGGTTCCTAGAACAGTATGTCACAGAACCGACAAGGGGGGAGGCAATCTTGGATCTGGTCCTGTGTAATGAAGCAGGATTGATTAAAAATGTCATAGTTAGGGACTCGTTGGGAACAAGTGACCACAATATGGTCGAATTCCATATTCAAATAGAAGGGGAGCAGGTTGAAACTCAGGCTAGGGTGCTTAGTCTAAATAAGGGGGATTATGAAGGTATGAGGACTGAGCTGATCAAAGTTGACTGGGATAGCAGACTCAAGAATAAGACGGTACATGAGCAGTGGTGTACGTTTAAGGATCTACTGTATAACCTTCAAGAAAAATTTATTCCTATGAAGAAAAAAAGGGGTAAGGGTAAGAACAGTCAGCCATGGCTCAGTAAAACTATAAAGGATAGTATTCGGCTGAAGGCAAGGGCATATAAGGTAGCCAGAGATAGTGGGAGGGTAGAGGATTGGGAAGCATTTAAAGGTCAGCAAAGAATAACTAAGAGATTAATTAAGACGGGGAAAATAGACTATGAAAGGAATTTAGCGAACAACATAAAAACTAATAGTAAGAGTTTTTATAGCTATATAAAAAGAAAAAGGGTGGCTAAGGTGAACGTTGGTCCATTGGAGGGTGAGACTGGAGAGTTGTTGGTGGGGAACATGGAAATGGCAAAGGCATTAAACGAGTATTTTGTATCAGTCTTCACCATAGAAGACACAAAAAATATTCCAACGCTGGATAAACAGGGGGCGGTAGGAATGGAGGAGCTAAATACTATTAAGATCACCAAGGAGGTGGTATTAGGGAAATTAATGAGACTGAAGGAGGATAAATCCCCTGGGCCTGATGGATTACATCCAAGGGTCTTGAGGGAGATAGCGGTGGGGATTGTGGATGCATTGGTGATAATTTTCCAAAACTCCCTGGAGGCAGGAACGGTCCCAGTGGATTGGAAAATGGCCAATGTAACACCTATATTTAAAAAAGGAAGTAGACAGAAGGCGGGTAACTATAGACCGGTTAGTCTAACATCGGTGGTGGGTAAAATGTTAGAGACAATTATTAAAGAAACACTAACGGGGCACTTGGATAAACATGACTTCATCGGACAGAACCAGCATGGTTTTGTGAAGGGGAAATCCTGTGTAACGAATCTGCTCGAATTCTTTGAGGAAGTAACAACCCGGGTGGATAAAGGGGAACCGGTGGATGTGGTATACTTGGACTTCCAAAAGGCTTTTGACAAGGTGCCACATAAGAGACTATTGCTAAAAATAAAAAATTATGGGATTGGGGGTAATATATTAGCATGGGTAGAGGATTGACTGACAAATAGGAAGCAGAGAGTGGGGATAAATGGTTCATACTCGGGATGGCAACCGGTAACTAGCGGGGTTCCGCAAGGGTCGGTGCTGGGACCCCAGTTGTTCACAATTTATATAAATGATTTGGAGGAGGGAACCAAGTGTAATATATCAAAATTTGCGGACGATACAAAAATGGGAGGAAAAGTTGGGGATGAGGAGGATAGGAAGAGTCTGCAAATGGATATAGATAAGCTAGGTGAGTGGGCAACAACTTGGCAGATGAAATTTAATACTAATAAATGTGAGGTCATTCACTTTGGGAAAAAAATGATAGGGCAAGTTATTTTCTAAATGAGGAGGAGCTGCGTTGTAATGCAACGCAAAGGGATCTAGGGGTATTAGTACATGAATCACTAAAGGTCAGTATGCAGGTGCAGCAAGCAATCAGGAAGGCCAATGGAGTTTTGGCCTTTATTGCTAGGGGGATTGAGTATAAAAACATGGAGGTCTTGCTGCAGCTGTACACAGTATTAGTGAGACCACATTTGGAATACTGTGTACAGTTCTGGAGTCCATACTTAAGGAAGGATGTACTAGCCCTGGAGGCAGTGCAGCGAAGGTTTACAAGATTGATTCCTGCAATGAGGGGATTGACATATGAGGAAAGGTTAAGTAAGCTGGAGCTCTACTCTTTGGAGTTTAGGAGAATGAGAGGCGATCTCATTGAGACATATAAGATCGTGAGGGGCCTTGATCGGGTGGATGCACCGAGGATGTTCCCAATGATCGGGGAAACTAGAACTAGGGGACATAGTTGCAGAATAAGGGGGGGCTCTTTTAAAACTGAGATGAGGAAGAACTTCTTCACCAAGAGGGTGGTTAATTTATGGAATTCACTGCCCCAGGGAGCAGTGGAAGCAGAAACGTTAAATATATTTAAGTCTAGAATAGATGGTTTTTTAGCTGCCGAGGGGATAAGGGGCTACGGGGAGAGGGCAGGGATATGGACCTAGGTATGGTTAGTATAGTGAGACCTGAGTGATCTCCTGGACAAGTGTCGATCGCCTGGATTGGGGTCGGAGAGGAATTTCCCGGATTTTTTTTCCCGAATTGGACCTGGGTTTTTATCCGTTTTTTTGCCTCCCCCAGGAGATCACGCGGTTCTTGGGGTGGAGAGGGGTGATAGCGGTATGAAGGGGAGGGTAGTGTCTTGTGTTCTGTGTCTTGTGTCTACTGTTTGTGGGTAAGTGTGTCTGTTTAGTGTTCAGCCATGAGCGAATGGCGGTGCGGGCTCGACGGACCTGGTGGTCTACTCTCGCACCTACTTTCTATGTTTCTATGTTTCTATGTTACCCCAAAAGACAAGGATTACTGGTCTTAACGACGACAGTCCTGTTGCACTGTTGGGGTGTGATGTCACAATGCCCAATGTTCAAATACATTGTTGCCATAGAGGGAGTACAGAGAAGGTTCACCAGACTGATTCCTGGGATGTCAGGACTTTCATATGACGAAAGACTGGATAGACTCGGCTTGTACATGCTAGAATTTAGAAGATTGAGGGGGTATCTTATAGAAACGTACAGAATTCTTAAGGGGTTGGACAGGCTAGATGCAGGAAAATTGTTCCAGATGTTGGGGAAGTCCAGAACAAGGGGTCACAGTTTAAGGATAAGGGGTAAATCTTTTAGGACCGAGATGAGAAAAACATTTTTCACACAGAAAGTGGTGAATCTCTGGAATTCACTGGCACAGTTTACCTACCATCCCTTACTCCTCCAAGCTGGCTACCTCCTAACACTTACTCCCTCAAGCTATCTACCTCCCATCCTTTACTCCCAAGCTAGCAACTTCTCATCTTTACTGTCCCATGCTGGCTACCTCCCTTTTCCCTTACTCCCCCAAGCTGGCTTCCTCCGAACCCTTACTCCCCCAAGCGGTGATCATGACAGAAGCCACTTCGTGGCGATTCCTGGAAGCGATGACACGATGCACTCTGTGATACTTCGGGCGACGATTCTGTCAAGATGTTGGACGACGACAGAAGCCAACAGCGAGCTACATCGTCTGAAACACGAGCGAACACACATCCCCTAGCTGTGGGAACCTGCCATTCCCCTTACTCCACCAAGCTGGTAACCTCCCTTTCCTCTTACTTCCCCAAGCTGGTTACCTCCCATTGCCCATACTTCCTCAAGCTGGCAATCTCCCCACCCATTACTCCTATTCACCTTACTCCCCAAGCTGCATACTCCCATTCCCCTTACTCCATCAAGCTGGCTACCTCCTATCCCTTAATCCCCCAAGCTGCCTTCCTCCCAACCATTAGCACCCGAAGCTAGCTACCTCCCATTCCCCTTACTTCCCAAACCTGGCTTCTTCCGATTCCCCTTGCTCGCCAAGGCATGCTATCACCTCCCATCCCATAATCCCCAATGTGGCTTCCTCCCATTCCCCATAATCCCCAAGCTGGCTGCCTCCCATTCCTTACTCAGCCAAGCTGTCTACCTCCCATTCCCCTTACTGCAACAAACCGGCTACCTCCCATCCCTTAACCCCCAGGCTGGCTACCACATTCCCATTACCACCCCCCCCCCCCAGCTGGGTTCCTCCCATTCCCTTACTCCCCCAGGTTGGCTGCCTCGCATCCCTCACTCGACCAAGTTGGCTAACTCCTATCCGTTACCACTCCAAGCAACGTTTCTCTCATCCCTTACCCCCCCCCCCCCCCCCCCCCACCCCCAAGCTGGCTACCCTCCCATCCCTTACACTCCCAAGATGGCTTCCTCTCACCCCTTACTCGCACTAGCTGACTACCACCATTTCCCCTTTTCCTCCAAACTGGTTACCTCCCATTCCTTTTATCTCATATCTGGCTACCTCCCATTCCTTTTTTCCGCCAAGCCGGCTACCTCCCATTCTCCTTACTCCCCCAGGCCGGCTACCTCCCATCCATTACTCCCCAAAGCTGAGTACCTCCCATTACTCTTACTCCCCCCCCCCAAGCTGGATCCCTCCCCACGCCTTACTGCACAAACTGGCTACCTCCCATTCCCCTTAATCCTCGAAACTGGCTTCCTACCCACCCCTTAGCCCCCCTAGCTGCCTCCCAACAATTCCCCTTTCTCCGCCAAGCTGGATATCTCCCATCGTTTCCTCCCCAAGTTGGCTCACTCCCATTCGCCTTAGTCCTCCAAGCTCGCTTCCTCACATCCCTTACTCCCCCCCAAGCGGGCTACCTCCCTCCCTCTTATTCCCCCAGGCTGACTACCTCTCTTTCCTCTTACTAACCCCAAGCTGTCAATGTCCCATTCCCCTCACTCCCCCAAGCTGGTTGCCTCCATACCCTTACTCCACCAATCTGCCTTCCTCTCTTCCATCACTCCCCCAAGCTGGTCACCTCCCATCCCCTATATCTACTGTCTGGCTACCTCCCATTCCTTTCTCTTGGAAACTGGCTACCTCCCATCAACCCCTTAGTCCCACTAGCTGGCAACTTCGCATCCTTGCCCTACCAAGCTGGCTACATCCCTTTGAACCTTACTGGCTTCCTCCCACCCCTTACTTCCCCAAGCGGGGATCATGACAGAAACCTCCTCGTGGCGATTCCTGTAAGCGACGACACGATGCACTCTGTGATGCTTCGGGCGACGATACTGTCAACACGTTTAACGACGACAGAAGCCAACAACGAACGACATCGTCTATAAAAAGAGCGAATAAACTCCACAAAGCTGTGGGAACCTGCCATTCCCCTTACTCCACCAAGCTGGTAACCACTCACCCACCTTACTTCCCAGAGCTGGCTAGCTCCCATTCCCCATACTTCCTCAAGCTGGCAATCTTCCCACCCATTACTCCCATTCCCCTCGCTCTTCTAAGCTGGCTCCCTCCCATCCCTTTACTCCTCCAAGTTAGCTTCCTCCCATTTGCCTTTCCCCCCCAAGCTAGCTTCTTCCGATTCCCCTTGCTCTCCCAAGGTGGCTCCCTCCCATGCCTTACTCCCCAATGCCGGCCACTTCCTCTCCCTTACTCCCCCAAGCTGGCTTTGTCCCTCCCCTTACTCCCCCAAGCTGGTTCCCTCCCATCCCTTACTCGCCCAAGGTGGCTACCATCCTTACTCCCGCAAGCTAGCTAACTCTCATTCCACTTACTCTGCAAAGCTGCCTCCCTCCCATCCCGTAATTCCCAAAACTGGGGCTAACTCCCATCCCATTTACTCCCTGCACCAAGCTGGCTTCCTCCCATCCATTACTCCCCCAAAATGGATCCCTCCCACACCCCGCCCCCAGCTGGCACCTCCCTCCCCCTTACACCCCAAGCTGTCTTACTCAGATCCCTCTTACTCCCCCAAACTAGCTACTCCTATCCCTGACGTCTACAAGCTGGCTCCATCCCATCCCTTACTCCCCCTGCTGGTTTCCTCCCATCCTTTAATCCTCCAACTTGGCTTCCTCCAATTTTTCTTACTCCTCCAAGCTGGGTACCTCCTATCCATTACTCCACCAAGTTGGCTTCTTCCCATTCGCCGCATTCCCACACGCTGGCTACCTCCAATCGCTCAGTCGCCGCCCCCAAGCTGGCTTCCCCCCTTCCTTTACTCCCCAAGTTGCTTTCTTCCCACCCCTTACTCCCCCCCCCCCCCTCACACCCAAGGTGGCTTCCTCACATCACTTACTAACCCAAGCTGGCTTACTCATATTCCCCTTACTCCCCCAAACTATCTGCCTCCCATCCCTTAAAACAACCAAGATTACTACCACACTCCCCTTATTCCAGCAAGCTGGCTACCTCCCTCCACTTATTCCTCCACCATGCTGGTCACCTCCCCTCCCTCACTCCCCAAGCTAGCCGGCTACCTCCCATTCCTCACTGGATGCTGGATCCCATGCTGGGTAACTCCCATTCGCCATACAACCCAAATCTGCCTTCCTCCCATCCCTTACTCTCCCAAACGGGGATCATGACAAAAGCCTCCCTGTGGCGATCCCAGGAAGCGACGAGGTGATGTACGATGTTCTGTCAACATGTTGGACGACGACAGAAGCCAACGGCGAGCTACATCGTCTGACACATGAGCAAACGAACATCCCCAAGCTGGAAAACTCCCAGCCCCCTTACTCCCCCAAGCTGGCTACCCCCCCCCCCCAAGATGGATACCTTCCATCCCGTACACAAGCTGACTACCTCTCACCCCTTACCTCCTCCCCCAAGCGGGATTACCCCGATTCCCCTTACCGCCCCAAACTGGCTGCCTCCCATCCCTAACACCCCCAAGCGGGCTAACGCACTTCCCCTTACTCTCACAGTTGTCCTCCTGCCGTTCGCCTTATTCCACATGCTGGCTACCTCACATACCTGACTACCCAAAGCTGACACCCTCCCATCCATTACTCCCTCCAAGCTGCCTTTCTCCCAACCCTTACCCCCACCCAAGCTGGATTCCTCCCTTCCATTACTCCCGCAAGTTGCCTTCTTCCCATCCCTTACTCCCCCAAGCTGGCTACCTCCCTCCCCTTACACCCCCAAGCTGGCTACTTCTCTTTCCTCTTACTAACACAAGCTGTCAACCTCCCATTACCCTTATTCCCCCAAGCTAGCTACCTCCCGTTCCCCATACTTCCTCAAACTGGCAATCGTCCCACCCATTACTCTCATTCCCCTTGCTCTACAAAGCTGGCTACATCTCATCACTTACATCCCCCAAGTTGACTTCCTCCCATTTACCTTTCTCCCCCAAGGTAACTAACTGCATCCAATTCCTTCCCCCCCACCCCCCAGCTGGCTACCTCCCCATCCATTTCTCCCCCACGCTGTATACCTCCATCCATTAGTCCTGCTAGCTACTTCACCCCTTTTACTCCGCAAGCTGGCTAACTCCTATTCCCTTTACTCCTCCAAGCAGGCTCCCACCTTTATTTCCACAAGCTGACTACTTAGCAGCCCTTACTTCCATAAGCTGGCTTCCTATCATCACTTACTCCCCCTAGCTGCCTACCAATCATTTAACCTTCTCCCGCAAGCTGGCTTCATCCCTCCCCTTATCCCCCAAACCGACTAGCTCCCATCTCTTACTCCCCGAAGCTCTCCAACTCCCGTTCCGCTTACTCCTCCAAGCTGTCTTCCTCCCATACCCCTTACTTCCCCAAGCTGGATACCACCCAACCCTTATTTCTCATATCTGGCTACCACCCATTCCCTTTTCCCGGCAGCTGGCTGCCTCCCATCCCTTAATACCCTGTAGCGGCAGATGTTTCATATCTTTCAGGTAATTAGCACCCTAGCCGCTAATTGGATGAGAATGGATAAGGGGAATAACTTCGATACGCATGCAAGCTGCCTCAGAGACCTTCAAAGCTTCTCCATTCATAAAGCTTCAACACACAGTCTTTTGATGAATATTTGCTTTATTGTTGGTAGAAAACAGTAAAATACATCCAAGGTTTTCCGACTTGTTACTACAATCTTCTTCTAACTCCAGCTTATTACTTTAGATATTAGAAAGCTCCTCGTGTCTCCGTAACAATGACATGGTCGAAGGATTAACCTTCTCCTTCGTCTCTCCAAACTAATCTAAAAGCTAAACTTCTGCGCAAGCAGTTCAGATGCAAACACGCCCAAAACACGTCATAAATCCCACCCACATTATAACGGGCAGTCTAAAATTTAAAGGCACATGCCATTCACAATGACATGCAAAACAGGCCAAATGGCCACATCATGCCCTAATTGTTCCGAATACATAATGTGGCAGTTACTAATAAACATCAAAAAAGTGCCATAAAGGCTTAACATATATCAAAAGCAAAAGGTTAGGGAATAAATCCCACCCCTGTAGCTCCGCAGAAATCAAACCCCGGTCTCCCGCGTGACAGGCTGGGATACCAACCGAGGAAAAAATAGCATGCACTATAAATCTGCAATCACAATTCTTTTGGCTCCTCCATCTTCACGTTCGCCTTCTAGAAGCAAGCACAACTTGGCCATTGGTCTTATTAAAACATTGTTTTTTGTTTTTTGTCGCACCATACGCACCAAACCCCGAACATCAGGCATGATTTCTAGTATGCTTCCCATTAACCAAGAACCTCGAGGTGCTGTAGAGTCAGCTACTAACACAATGTCACCTGGAACAAAGTTCATATTAATCCTTTGCCATCGTTGTCGTTATTGGATTAAAGGCAAATACTCTTGTATCCATCTCCTCCAAAAAAGATTTGCCATATATTGTACTTGTTTCCATCTAAGTTTCATATATAAATCCTCTTTTACAAAAAGCCCAGGTGGTAGTGTTGGTTTGGTTTCCAGCAGAAGAATATGATTTGGTGCAAGTACTTCCAGGTCATAATAGGTCGATCGTTTAAAATCGCCTCAATTTCACAAAACAGAGTTTGTAACCCTTCGTCGTCCAAAATGTGTTGTCTAAGAACGGAGCGCAGCATATTTCGTACTATATGATTTAATCGTTCCCAAATGCCGCCATGATGGGAACCCATCGGAAGATTAAAGTTCCATGTTATGCCTTGTTGAAGCATAGTATTTTGGATGTTATCCTGATTTAAGTCTTTGAGTGCCTTTTTTAGTTCCCTATCCGCTCCAACGAAATTTGAACCATTATCCGATCTTAACGAAATAACTTGACCCCGTCGACAAATAAATCTCCTTAATGCTTGAATACATGAGTCCGTGTCAAGTGTAGATGCAACTTCAAGATGTACTGCTCTACTTGCCATACAAGTGAAGATCACACCTTTCACAAAGCTACGTCCTCTCTTAACCTCCATAGGACCAAAATAATCCACCCCCACATCTGTGAATGGAGGTTTGTCTGGAGTGATCCTCTGCAAAGGTAAGTCTGCCAACTTCTGGATACCAAGTTTTCCACGCTCTCGCTTGCATATGATACAATATTTTATTATCTTTCTTGCTGCCGAATTAGCCTTGGTGACCCAATATTTTTTACGAAGTTGGGATAGCATATCATTTCTTCCTCCATGTCAGATTTGTTCATCAATATGCCGTATTAATAATGTCGTTATGTAAAAGTCCTTAGCGAGAATGATAGGACGTTTCATTTTTTCGGGCATTGCCAATCTGTTTGGGCGTCCACCCATCCGCAGAAGATCTCCTTCCCAGATTGGGTCGAGCTTATACAATTGACTACTTCTTTTTACCCCCTGTCCTCCAGTTTCCAATGTTAATATTTCTTATTTATATTTCTGTCTTTGACAGAAAGATATGATCGCATTTTCTGCCTTGAGGAGATTTTAAACTTAAAAAACTTGCATCTGGCCTTTAATCTCCTTTTCCCGTTCATCAGGATTCTCCTCCAGGATACTTTCTGTTATTTGTCTCTTTTTTCCGAATCGTCAGCACTAATCTTGTTTTTATTTTAAGAAACCAGGCTACCGATGTTATCAATTTATTCAATGATGAAAAGTGGGTAATTAAATTGTTCACGGTGTCGTATGAGTTTTTAGCAATCACATTCACCGAAATGTTTTGTTTAATTTCCGAATCATTTATAGAGATTTCAAATCCGAGCTCAAGCTTTGGCCATTCTCTGCTTGGTTCACAAAGAAACTTTGGCCCATTGATCCATCTCTTGTTATTAAGAAAGCAATTTGCTGTTAGTCCCCTAGAGGTTTGGTTCGCAGGATTTTCCTTTGTATTAACATATCTCCATTGAGAAACATTAGTAGCTCCCAGTACAAAGGAGACTCTATTTGCAACAAATGTCATAAAACGTTTGTTTTCATTGTTAATGTATTTCAGAACCGTAGTGCTATCGGTCCAGAAGATAGATTCTTCCAGTTGGAACTGTAGTTCCTTTTGCAGCATTATGTCATTTTAACAGCTAAGACTGCTGCTGCAAGTTCCATTCTGGGAATCGTCATTTACTTCAGTGGTGCTACTCTGGCATTTCCCATTAAGAATGCAACATGCACTCTTTTGTTTACATTTTGTAGTCTTAAGTATGAAACAATCCCATAACCACTTTCACTGGCATCCGAAAAATGATGCAGTTGTGCACTTCCGATCTTACCAAAGTTTTTAGGCTTTATGCACCGATCTACCATGACTTTGAAATGTTATGGAGGTCAGTCCAACTTCTGTCCAACTTTGCGAGGATGTTTGAGTTATACTCTCATCCCAACCAAGTTTTTCCCTAAACAGATTTTATAAAATTAACTTGGCTGGCAGTGTAAATGGTGCAAGAAATCCCAAAGGATCGTATATTGAGCCAATCACAGATAAGATACCTCTTCTTGTGCATGGTCGTTCCTGAATCGACAATTTAAACTTAAACACATCCGTTTCCACGCACCAGTGCAGTCCCAGTGCTCTTTCCATTGGCAAGTTATCTTTATCTAAATCCAACTCCTTGGTTTCTTCCGCTCTGTGATCTGGTGGAATGCTTTCAAAAACAGCACGATTGTTGCTGATCCACTTGGTAAGTACAAATCCACCCTTATTGCAGAGAGAGGTCAGGTGTTTCACCATTTGAATTGCCTCTAACTCAGTAGATATGCATTTTAGGCAATCGTCCACGTAAAAATTATTTATCAAAGTGGAAATTATCTCAAAGCGAAATTCGCACAACTTGGAGATGACACTGCTCCGAAGAGATGTACTTTCATTCGGTAATCAACAAGACCTTGCTGCACATCCCCTTCAGGCCACCATGAGAATCGCAGATAATCAATATGTTTACCAGCGATTTTCACTGGATGAAACATTGATCTGATATCAGCCATCAAAGCAACCGGTTCTTGCCTAAATTTGATGAGAACTCCAATGAGTGAGTTGTTAAGGTCTGGACCTTGCAATAGTTCACTGTTAAGCGATGTCCCTTTATAGACTGCAGCGCAGTCAAAGACCACCCTCAATGTCACTTTCTTCGAGTGATACACCCCATGGTGCGGAATATACCAGATCTCTCCATCATCTCGATATAATTGATTCGTTGGTATCTTTTCGGCATAATCATTATTAATCATATTCTGTAATAAGGATGTATATTCCTCTTGAAATTTCGTGTTCTTAACAAACTTAAGTTTCAAATTCTGAATACGCTGTTCAGCCATATGACGACTATTCGGTAAATTAACACTTTCTTGCTTGAAAGGTAAGTCCAAACAATAATGGTCATTTTTCGTCTTAACTGAATGGTTCATAATATCTAAGAATTTTAATTCTTCTCTAGACAATTCTTCAGATTCATGGCTGGTACGTTCATTGAAGTCATGATTATATTGCTTCATTAATAGCTTTTCCAATTTACCTGTAGATATTTGGTTAACAGCAACGGCACGGCAATTCATTTTGCTGGTGCTTCCCTTATTCTTACACAGTGACATGGTCGAAGGATTAACCTTCTCCATCGCCTCCCCAAACTAATCTAACAGCTAAACTTCTGCGCAGTTAAACTGCAAACACGCTCAAAACACGTCATAAATCCCACCCACATTATAACGGGCAGTCTAAAATTTAAAGACACATGCCATCCACCATGACATGCAAAACAGGCCAAATGGCAACTACATGCCCCAAGCTGGCTAACAAACTTCACCCTTACTGGCTCCCTCCTATCCCTTACACCACTAATCTGGCTTCCTCCCTTCCTTTACTCCCCAAGTTTCTTTCTTCCAATCCCTTACCACCCCCAAGCTGCCTTCCTGCCATCTCTTACACGCCCAGGATGGCTACCTTCCCCCCTTACTCCCCCAAGCTTGAAACCACCCTCTCCCCTTACTCTGAAGCGGTTGGACAGGCTAGATGCAGGAAGATTATTCCCGATGTGGGGGAAGTCCAGAACTAGGGGTCACAGTTTAAGGATAAGAGGGAAGACTTTTAGGACCGAGATGAGGAAATCATTTTTTCACAGATAGTGGTGAATCTGTGGAATTCTCTGCCACAGAAGGTAGTTGAGGCCAGTTCATTGGCTATATTTCATAGGGAGTTAGATGTGGCCCTTGTGGCTAAAGGGAGAAGACAGGGATGGGATACTGAGTTGGATGATCAGCCATGATCATATCAAATGGCGGTGCAGGCCCGAAGGGCCGAATGGCCTACTCCTGCACCTATTTTCTATGTTTCTATGTTTCACCCAAGCTGGCTCCCTCTCTTTCCCCATACTCCCCCAAGCTATCACCCTCCCATTCTTTACTCCCCCAAGCTGGTCACCTCCCAACCTTTATTCCTCCTATATGACTACCTCCCATTCCTTTCTCCAGGAAGCTGGCTGCCTCCCATCCCTTACTCACCCAAGCTGGCAACATCGCATCCTTACAACCCCAAGCTGGTAACCTCCCTTTTCCCTTACCCTCCCCCCCCCTCCCAAGTTGTCTTCCTCCCATCCCTTACTCTCCCCCAAGCGGGAATCGTGACATAATCCTTCTCGTGGCGATTCCTGGAAGCGACGACTCCATGCCCGACAGAAGCCAACAGCGAGTTTCATTGTCTGAAATACGAGCAAACAAACACCACAAAGCTGTGAGAACCTGTCATTCCCTTTACACCCCCAGGCTGGCAATCTCCCATTTCTCCAATCTCCCTACAATCTCCCATTTCTCCAATCTCCCTACACTTCCCATTCTATAACACCTTCAAGCTGGCAATCTCCCCATCCTTTACTCCCATTCACCTTATTACCCCAAGTTGGCTGCCTCCCATTCCCCTTACTCCCCCAAGCTGGCTACCTCCCATCCCTTACTCCCCCAAGCTGGCTACCTCTCTGGCCCCTTACTCACCCATGTTGCCTACCTCCCATGCCCCTTACTTCCCCAAGATGGCTTTCTCCCATCCCTTACTCCCCCAAGTTGACTTCCTTCAATTCGCCTTACTCCCCCAAATTGCCTTCCTCCCATCCCTTACCACACCAAGCAGGCATCCTCCCTTCCCTTGCCCCCCAAGTTACCTTTCTCACATCCATTATCCGACCAAGTTGGCTTCCTCCCATTTGCCTTACTCCGCCAAGCTTACTACCTCACATTCCTTACTCCCCCAAGCTGGAAACCTCCTAACCCTTACATCCCCAAGCTGGCTAACTCCCATTTCCCTTACTGCCCCACGCTGGCTTCTTCCGATTCCCCTTAATCTCCCAAGCTCTCTACCTCCCTTTCCCCTTAAGCCCACAAGTTGGCTACCTCCTATCCCTTACTCCCCAAGATGGCTAACTCCCATTTCCCTTAATCCCCCAAACTGGCTACCTCCCATTCCCCTTACTCCCCCAAACTGGCTCTCTCCCATTCCCCCACAAGCTGGCTACCCCCCATCCCTTACTCCCCCAGCTAGCTACCTCCCATTCGCCTTACTCTGCCAAGCTGGCTTCCCTCAATCCCCCAAGCTGCCATCCTCCGATTCCTTAACCGCCAAGCTGGCTACCTCCCTCCCCTTACTCCCCCGAATTGGCTACCTCCCTTTCATCTTACTAACCCAATCTGTCAAACTTCCATTCCCTTTACGCACCCCCCAGGCTTCGCTACTACCCTTTCCCCTTACTCATCCTCTCATTACCCTTACGCCCCAAGATAGCAATCTCCCATTCCCCTTACTCCACAAACCTGCCTTCCACCCATCCCTTACTCCCCCAAGCGCCTCCTCGTGGCGACCCCTGGAAGCGATGACGCGATGTAAGATGTGACGCGTCTGGCGACTGTTCTGTCAACATGTTGGACGACGACCGAAATCCACCAGCGAGCTACATCTTCTGACACACGAGCGAACGAATACCTCCAAGCTGGGAACCTGCAATTCCCCTTACTCCCCCCAAGTTGACTACGTCCCATCCCTTACTCCCCAGGCTGTCTACCTCCCATTCCCCATACGCCCCCAAGCTGACTCCCTCCCATCCCTCACCCAGATGGCTCCCCCCCCCCCCCAGGCAGGCTACCCCCACCCCTTAATCCCACAATCTGGCTTACTCCGATTCCCCTTACTCCGCTAAACTGGCTGCCTCCCATCCCTTACTCCCTAAGATGGCTAACTCCCATTGCTTGCTCCCCCACGCTGCCTTCCTCCCATCCCTTACTCCCCCAAACTGGCTAACACACTTTCACCATACACCCCCAGCTGGCTTCCTCGCATTCGCTATACTCCCCCAAGCTGCCTTCCTCCGGTCCCTTACCCGCCAAGCTGGCTACCTCCCTCCCCTCACTCCCTCCAAGCTGGCTATCTCCCATCCCTTACTCCCAAATACTGGCCAACTCCCATCCCTCACTCCCCAACCCGGTGAACTCCCATATCCATTACTCCCCACAGCTCGCTACATCCCATTCCCCCGACTTCCCCCGAGCTCGCTTCCTCCCAATCTACTTACTCCCCCAAGCTGGCTACCTGCCATTCCCCTATTCCCTCAAGCTGGCTTCCTCCCACCCCTTACACCCCCTAGCTGCCTACCAACCATTCCCCTTCTCCTCCAAGCTGGCTGTCTCCCATCCTTTCTTCACCCATGTCGGTGCCCTCCCATTCGCCCTACTCCCTCAAGTTGACTTCCTCCCATTCCTTCCTCCCCCAAACTGGCTTCCTCTCATCCCTTTATCTCCCCCAAGCTGGCTACCTCCCATTCCCCTCACTCCCGCAAGATTTTTACCAACCTTTACCCTTGCTCACCCAAGCTGGCTCCCTCCCATCCCTTACATTCGCCTTACTCGCCCAATCTGCCTTAGCCCCATCCCTTACTCCCTCAAGCGGGTATCACGACAGAAGCCTCCTCGTGGCGATCCCTGGATGCGACGACGCGATGCGCTCTGTGACGCGTCAGGCGAATGTTCTGTCAACACGTTGGACGACGAAAGAAGCCAACAGCAAGTGGCTTTGTCCGAAACACAAGCGATCAAACACCCCCAAGCTGGGAACCTCCCAATCCCCTTACTCCCCCAAGCTGGCTACCTCCCATCCCCCTTACTCCTCTAAGCTTGCTAGTTCTCATTGCCCTTACTCCACCAAACTGGCTTCCTCCCATCCCTTCCCCACCACCCCCCCCCCCCCCCCCCCCGAAAGTTGGCTACCTCCCATTTCCCATACTCACTCAAGCTTGCTTCCTCCCAGCCTTACTGCCCCAGACTGGCTACCTCCATTTCCCCATACTCACTTAAGCTGTCATCTTCCTATTCCCATTACCATAGCAGAAGCCTCCGCGTGGCGATTCCTGGAAGCGACGACAGGATGCACTCTGTGACGCTTCGGGCTTCGATTCTGTCAACAAGTTGGACGACGAAAGAAGCCAACAGCGAGCTACATTGTCTAAAAATTGTCCATTCCCCTTACTCCCCCAAGCTTGCTCCCTCCACGCCTTTACCCACAACCCCCCCCCCCCGAAGCAGGCTCCACCCCCATCCCTTGCCCACCCCCTCTCCCGCAAGTTGGCTACCTCCCATCCCCGTTACTTCCTCAAGCTGGCTTTCTCCCATCCCTTACTGCCGCAGACTGCCTACCTCCATTTCCCCTTACTCACCCAAGCTGTCATCCTCCCAATCCCCTTATTCCCCGAAGCTGGCTACCTCCCATCCCTTAATTCCCCAAGTTGGCTTCCTCCTATTCACGTTAGTACCCCAAGCTGCGTTCCTCCCATCCTTTACCTTACCCCCCCCCCCCCACCAAGCTGGCTTCCTCCCATTCCCCTTACTCCCCCAAGGTGGCTACATCCCATTCCGTATTACTCCTTATATTTCCACCTCCCATTGCTTTCTCTCGGAAACTGGCTGCCTCCCATCCATTACTTCCCCAAGCTGGCAACCTCCCATCCTTACACCCCCCAGGCTGGCTACTTCCCTTTTCCCTTACTCCCCAAGCTGGCTTTCTCCCATCCCTTACTCATGGCAGGAGCCTCCGCGTGGCGATTCCTGGAAGCGACGACAGGATGCATTCTGTGACGCGTCGGGCTTCGATTCTGTCAATAAGTTGGACGACGACAGAAGCCAGCAGCGAGCTACATTGTCTGAAAATTGTCCATTCCCTTACCCCCACAAGCTGGTTCCCTGCACTCCTTACCCCCCCCCCCCCCCCAGCTGGCTCCACCCACCCACCCCCAATCTTCCTACCTGCCCCGCCCCTTGGTCTCCCACGCTGGCTTACTCCGATTACACTTCCTCTCCCAAACTGGCTGCTTCTCACCCCTTACTCGCCAAGCTGGCTTACTCCCATTCCACGTAATTCCTCAAGGAG
The DNA here is from genome assembly GCF_010909765.2 of Amblyraja radiata. Taxonomy (NCBI): domain Eukaryota; kingdom Metazoa; phylum Chordata; class Chondrichthyes; order Rajiformes; family Rajidae; genus Amblyraja; species Amblyraja radiata. The sequence continues at coordinate 15,507,228 of NC_045999.1, forward strand.
GCTACCTCACATCCCGTACTCTCCCAAGCTGGCTAGATCCCATTCCCCTTATCCCCCATGCTGGCTAACTCCCATGCCCCTTACTCCACCAAACTGGATCCCTCCCATCCCTTACACGCCCTCAAGCTTGCTACCTCCCATTCCCGTTACTCCCCGAAGTTGGCTTCCTCCCATGCCCCTTACTCCCACAAGCTGGCTACCCCCCATCCCTTACTCGCCCAAGCTGGTTACATCCCTTGCCCCTTACTAACCCAAGCTGGCTGCCTCCCATCCCTTACTCCGCCAATCTGGCTTCCTCCCATCCCTTACTCCCCAAACCTGTCTACCTCCTACCACTTACTCCCCCAAGATAGCCACCTCCCATCCTTTACTCCCCCAAGCTGGTTAACTCTCATCCCGTATTCCTATCTCGCTACATCCCATTCCTTTCTCTCGGAAGCTTCTGCCTCCAATCCCTTACTCTCCGAAGCTGGCAACCTCCCATCCTTACTCCCCAAGCTGTATAGCTCTCTTTTCTCTTACTCCCTCAAGCTGACTTCGTCCCATCTCTCACTCCACCAAGCGGGGATCATGACAAAAGCCTCCTCGTTCGATCCCTGGAAGCGACGACGCGAAGTACGATGTGACGCGTCGGGCGACTGTTCTGTAAACATGTTGGACGACGACAGAAGCCAACAGCGAGCTATATCTTCTGACACATGAGCGAACGAACACCCCAAGCTGAGAACATGCAATTCTCCTTACTCCCCAACTGCTCCCTCCCATTCCCCTTACACCACAAGCTGGATATCTTCCATTCCCCTTACTCCCAAAAGGTGGCTTCCTCCCATCCCTTACTCCCTCAAACTGGCTTCCTCCCATTCGCATTATTACCCCAATCTGCCTTCCTCCCTTCCCTTATTTCTGGAAGCGTTGTCGCGATGTATGATGTGACGCGTCGCAAGACAATTCTGTCAACATGTTGGAAGTGGACAGAAGCCAACAGCGAGCTACGTCTTCTGACACATGAGCGAACAAACACCCCAAGCTGGGAACCTGCAATTCCCCTTTCTCTCCCTAAAGGGCGTTAGAGTGAGTTACCCGGGTGCAGAGGTATTCAGAGGGGTTTACAGCGGTTTAGAGGGGTTTACATGGGCTTAAATGGGGTTTAGATAGGTAGACGAGTTTAGAGGGGCTTAGAGAGGATTGTGAGGAGATGAGAGGTGTTTGAGGGGTTTAGAGGTGGTTAGAGGGATTTACTAGGAATTAGCCGAGTTTCGAGGGGTTTAGAGAGGTTTAGAGGGCTTTAAATGGGGTTAGATGTGTTTTGAGGGATTTAGAGCGGTTTAGAGGGCTTTAGACGTGTTTAGAGGGCTTTAGAGTGGTTTAGAGGGGTTTCGAGGGTTTCGAGTAGATTAGAGGGGTTTAGAAGGGTTTAGGGGGGATTATAGGCTTAGAAAGGCTTAGAGGTGTTTAGAGGGGGTTAGAGGGATTTCGATGGGATTAGAGGGGTTTAAATTGGATTAGAGAGGTTTAGAGGGCTTTAAATGGGTTTAGATGTGTTTAGACGGATTTAGAGCGGTTTAGATAGTTTAGTAAGCTTTGGAGGGGTTTAGAGGTGTTTAGAGGGGTTTCGAGTGTTTTAGGTGGGATTCGAGGGGTAAAAATGTTTCGAGTTAAAATTGGTTCCGAGGGGTTTAGAGAGATTTGGAGGGGATTATAGAGATTTAGAGGGGCTTAGAGGTGTTTAGAGGGGGGTTAGCGGGATTTCGATGGGATTACAGGAGTTGATAAGTTGTTTACAGGTGTTTAGAGGGCTTTAGAGGGGTTTAGAGGTGTTTAGGGATTTAGAGGGGTTTATATGTGTTTGGAGGGGTGTAGATGGCTTTAGAGCGCTTTAGATGGGTTTCGTGGCGTGTAGAGGGGGTTTGGGGGGTATAAAGGGGTTTACAATGGATTAGAGGGGTTTAGAGGTGTTTGTGAAGGGCGATGTTTGGAGAGGTTTCGACGAGGTTTCGAGGGGTTTAGAGGGGTTTGATGTATTTGTAGGGTTTACAGAGGTTTTGATGGGTTTAGAGGGGTTTAGAGGAGGTTAGTAGGGGTTAGAGGGGGTTAGATGTGATTAGACGGGGTTAGAAGTGTTTAGTGGGGTTTAACGTAGTTTAGAGTGGTTTAAATGGTTTTAGAGGTGCGTAAGGGGGTTTGGAGAGGGTTAGAAGGGAGTAGAGGTGACTACATGTGTTTGCAAGGGTTTCTATGCGTTTCAGAGAGGTTACGAAGAGTTTCGAGGGATTTAGATGCATTTCGTGGGATTTAGATGCTTTACAGGGTTTTCGAGGGGTTTAAAACGGTTTAGGGTAGAAGCATTTGGTGACGTTTGGAGAGGTCTGGAGGGGGACTAGAGGTGTTGAGAGAGGTTTAGAGGGGTTTGGAGGGGTTTATAGCGGTTTGGAGCTTTGAATGTTTACACCAGTCGTTGAAAGTAGGCACACAAAAAAGCTGGAGAAACTCAGCGGGTGCAGCAGCATCTATGGAGCGAAGGCAATAGGCAACGTTTCGGGCCGAAACCCTTCTTCAGACTGATCGGGTGTGTGTGTGGGGAGGGGGGGGGGGGGTTGGCGGGGACAAGAAAGGATAAAGGAGGAGATCCCCGAAGGCTGGGGGATGGGAGGATACAGCAGGGGGACTGAGGAAGGGGAGGAAATAGCAAGGACTAACAAAATTGGGAGAATTCGATGTTCATGCCCCCAGGATGCAGACTCCCCAAGCGGAATATGAGCTGTTCCTCCAATTTCCGGTGCTGCTCGCTGTGGCCATGGAGGAGACCCGGGACAGAGAGGTCGGAGATGGAGTGGGAGGGGGAGTTGAAATGCTGAGCCACCGGGAGGTCAGCTTGGTTATTGCGGACCGAGCGGAGGTGTTCGGCGAAACGATCGCCCAACCTCCGCTTGGTCTCACCGATATAGATCTGCTGACATCTAGAGCAGCGGATGCAATAGATGAGGTTGGAGGAGATGCAGGTAAACCTCTGTCGCACCTGGAATGACTGCTTGGGTCCTTGAACGGAGTCGAGGGGGGAGGTAAAGGGACAAGTGTTGCATCTCTTGCGGTTGTAAGGGAAAGTGCCCGGGGATGGGTTGGTACGAGAGGGAAGGGAAGAATTGACAAGGGAGTTATGGAGGGAGCGGTCTTTGCGAAAGGCAGATATAGGGGGAGATGGGAAGATGTGGCGAGTGGTGGGGTCACGTTGGAGGTGGCGAAACTGACTGAGGATTACTTTTTGTATGTGACGGCTGGTGGGGTGAAAGGTGAGGACGAGGGGGACTCTGCCCTTGTTGCGAGTGGGGGGATGAGGAGAGAGAGCAGTGTTGCGGGGTATGGAAGAGACCCTGGTGCGAGCCTCATCTATGGTGGAGGAGGGGAACCCCCGTTCCCTGAATAATGAGAGACATTTCAGATGTCCTGGTGTGGAACGCCTCATCCGTGGAGAAGATGCGGCGTAGACGGAGGAATTGGGAGTAGGGGATGGTGTCCTTACATGAAGCAGGGTGGGAATAAGTGTAGTCCAGATAGCCATGGGATTTAGTGGGTTTATAGTGGATGTCGGTCAGAAGTCTATCAACTGCAATGGAGATAGTGAGGTCAAGGAATGGTAGGGAAGTGTCGGAAATGGTCCAGGTGTATTTGAGTGCCGGAAGGATGTTAGTGGTGAAGTGGATGAAGTCAGTCAGTTGTGTGCGGGTGCAGGAGGTGGCACCAAAGCAGTGATTACTTTTTGGAATTTTTGAGAGTAGGCATGCAGGTGCAGCAGGCAGTGAAGAAAGCGAATGGTATGTTAGCATTCATAGCAAGGGATTTGAGTATAGGAGCAGGTAGATTCTACTGCAGTTGTTCAGGGTCTTGGTGAGACCACACCTGGAGTATTGCGTACAGTTTGGGTCTCCAAATCTGAGGAAATACATTATTGCCATAGAGGGAGTACAGAGAAGGTTCACCAGACTGATTCCTGGGATGGCAGGACTTTCATATGAAGAAAGACTGGATAGACTCATCTTGTACTCGCTAGAATTTAGAAGATTGAGGGGGGATCTTATAGAAACGTACAAAGTTCTTAAGGGGTTGGACAGGCTAGTGCAGGAAGATTGTTCCCGATGTTGGGGAAGTTCAGGACAAGGGTTCACAGTTTAAGGATAAAGATGAAATCCTTTAGGACCGAAATACGAAAAACATTTTTCACACAGAGAGTGGTGAAACTCTGGAACTCTCTGCCTCAGAAGGTAGTTGAGGCCAGTTCATTGGCTATATTTAAGATGGAGTTAGTTGTGGCCCTTGTGGCTAAAATGATCAGAGGATATGGAGAGAAGGCTGGTACAGGATACTGAATTCGATAATCAGCCATGATCATATTGAATGGTGGTGCAGGCTCGAAAGGCCGAATGGCCTACTCCTGCACATATTTTCGATGTTTCTATGTTTCGATATAAACCCCTATAAACCCCTCGAACCCCATCTAAACCCATCGAAAAGCTCTAAACCGCTCCAACCCCCAATGAACTAAATACATATATAAAAACACAAATACAGCAGACGTATGGAGGATTGCTAATCCAGTTGGAAGGGAATATTCTTTTTACTCAACGGTACATAAAACGTATTCGCGTATCGACTATTTTTTAGTGGATATGAAATTAATTTCGTTCACAATTAATCCTAAATATCATAATAGTATCATTTCTGATCACTCCCCGCTTACATTTTTCTTAAAAGTAGAAAGAATGTCTAATAAAACATCGTTTTGGAGGTTTAACCCCCAAATTTTAAATAACCCACAAGGTTGTACATATTTAAAACAACAAATGGATTTTTTTTAGATTAACGATACTCCAGGTATTTCACCCTCTGTATTAAGGGAAGCTTTTAAGGCATTTATCAGAGGAGTTATAATTTCATATCAAGCCTCTCAAAATAAAAAGACTAATACTGAACAAACACAGCTAGAAAAACAAATTGAACAACTAGATATAGATAATGCTAAAGACCCGACCATAGACAACCATAATAAGATAATAATATTAAAATTTAAACTAAACAAAATTCTATCTGCAATATTTTTTATTTATTTTTTTTGAAAATATCTTTTATTGGAGATAGGTACATAACCTAATTACATCATTACATCATTACATAGTCTTACATTTTTAAATTGATAATATTGTCAATTATTATTACATTGTCTCCAATACTTTTTGCCTTTTTTTTTTTTTAAACTAGATAGAACTAAAGAGATGGATGAAGTAAAGAAAGAAAAGAAAGAGAAGAAAAACAAAAACAAAAACAAAAAAAAAGAAAAAAAAAAAAAAGGAAAAAGATAGTTAAAGAAGAATGGAAAAATTTATTAAAATAAAAAAGACTTCATTCGAGATATATTCGTACATTTCAGAGTATAGTATTTCATCCATTCTTTAGCCCGCGTGCTAGTCAGGTTCCTGTGCTGCACCATTCTGACCCTTTAAGTAATCAATAAAAGGAGACCATGTTCCAACGAATAATTCCTGTTTGTCCAACAGGGAAAATCTGATTCTTTCCACGTTTAAGGTCTCCGTCATTTCTATAATCCACATTTGGATTGTGGGGGCCGTAGGGCCTTTCCAAAATTTTAGAATTAATTTTTTTCCTGTTATTAAACTATAATCAATAAAGTTTCTTTGTGTTGTTCTAAGTGTTTGATTTAATTCTAATATTCCGAGTATTATTAATTTTGGATCTGGGTCCAATTGTGTGCTGGTTACTTTAGATATTATACTAAAAATATTTACCCAGAATTTTTTAATTTTTATACAGTTTGCAAACATATGAGATAATGTAGCTTCTAAATGTTGACATTTATCACATATAGGTGAGATATGTTGAAAAATTTTATGTAATTTTGTTTTTGAATAATGTAACCTATGTATTACTTTAAATTGTATTAGAGAATGTCTAGCGTTTAGTGAACACTGATGTATGTGTTGCAAACTTTCTTCCCAAGTATCTTTCGTTATTACTTGATTTAATTATTTTTCCCATGTTTGTCTGTGTAAGTCCGTCGAAGGAATGTCACTGTCTAATAAGATATTATATATATAAGATATTAATTTTTCTGTATTAGGATGTTTGTTCCAACATTCATCAAGAATTTCTGAATTTCTAATTCGAAAATTTTGGGAGTTCGATTTTACATAATCTCTAAGTTGAAGATATCTGAAATAATCATTTCCTCGAAGTCCATAAGTCTGTTGCAATTCCTGAAATGTCAGAAAAGTGCCTTCCTTGTAAAGTTGTCCCATATTTTTAATTCCATAATTCTTCCATTGTGTAAAACCCCTGTCCAACCATGAAGGCTTAAACAAAGGATTATTCACAATTGGAAGAAAAAGTGATAAATTATCTAATTTTAATGTCTTTTTTAATTGTTTCCAAATTCGTATAGCACTAAATATTATAGGGGTTTCCCTATAACTTTTTTTGTTTAATTTAGACGTAGCAAATAATATCGAACCGATATCAAAAGGTAAACAATCTTCCTTTTCCATTTTTAACCAGTCTGGTTGATGATCTATTTCTTCCAACCAGAAATTCATATTTTTAATGTTAACTGCCCAGAAATAAAACAAAAAATTGGGTAAAACCAAGCCTCCATTTATTTTTGATTTACACAAGTGTCTTTTGTTTATCCTATGATTCTTATAATCCCAGATAAAATCATTAACAATAGAGTCCAATTTAAAAAAAAAAATTTTTGCCAGATATATCGGAATTGTCTGAAAAAGATATAATATTTGCGGTAAAAAAATCATTTTTATGGCATTGATTTTGCCTACCATTGAGATAGGAAGTGTTTTCCAGTATTGAATATTCTTATGTGGTTTGTTCAGTAATGGGGGGAAATTTGTTTTAAATAATGATGTATATATCTTAGTTACATAAATACCTAGATATTTAAATTTTTCATTTACTATTTTAAATGGAAATTGTTGTATTATCTGTTTGTTATGTTCCCTTATTGGCATAATTTCACTTTTATTCCAATTTATTCTGTATCCTGAAAGTGAACCAAATTGGGTTATTAGCTTTAATAAGTTTGGAATACTAATTTCTGGTTTTGTAATGTAAATTAATACATCATCTGCGTATAGAGAAATGTTATTCACTGTGTCCTTTGTGTTATACCCATGTATTTCCGGATGCCCCCTAACTCTTTCTGCCAGTGGCTCAATAGCAAGCGCAAATAATAATGGAGATAATGGGCATCCTTGTCTACAACCTCTAGATAGGCTAAATTTAGGTGACAACCTTTGATTTGTAAATATTCTAGCCGTGGGATTTGTATATAACAGTTTTATCCATGTACAGAATTTCTCCCCTAGCTGCATATTTTCCATCACCGAAAATAAATAAGGCCATTCGACCTGATCAAATGCTTTTTCAGCGTCAAGTGAAATTATTGCTAGATCTTCATTAATAATTCTCTTGGAATATATAATATTAAATAATCTTCTTAGATTATAATATGAGTATCGTTTCTGAATAAAGCCTGTTTGGTCAGGGTGTATTAATTTATTCATCACTGTACTTAATCTATACGCTAGTATTTTAGTTAAAATTTTCTGATCTGTATTTAAAAGTGCAATTGCTCTGTATGATCCCGGGTCTTCCAGATCTTTATCAGCTTTAGGAATAAGTGTTATTATTGATTCATTTAAAGTGTCTGGAAGTTTCTGTTGAGTATATATATACTCATACAGTCTTTGTAAACGTGGGCTAAGCAAATCATAAATTTTTTTATAAAATTCGGAACCTAAACCATCTGGTCCTACTGCTTTACCATTTTTTAAAGAGCCAATATACTCCTCAATATCCTTTATCGTAATCTCCCTTTCTAATAATTCTCTATCGTTTGAATCTAAACCTTTTAAATTACATTTTATTAAAAAATCTGCTATTCCTTCTGATTGTGCTACGGTTTTAGTTGAATAAAGGTTATGATAGTATTGGAGAAATCTATCATTTATGTCCTTGGGCATTTTTAATAATTCTCCTGTCTCTGTTCTAATTTTATGAATTGTTTTTTCCCCTTCCATTTTTCGTAACTGACGTGCTAATAATTTTTGTGGTTTGTCTCCAAATTCAAAATGTAGTTGTTTGGTTTTTTGATAAAGTTTTATTACTTGTTCTGAATACATTTTATTTAATTTATATTTCAATACAGCAATTTTATTATGTTTTAAAGTAGATGGCATTCTCGCATTTTCTATATCTAGTTGCTTGATTTCAATTTCCAATGTTTGTTGCTTAATCCTGTTCTCTTTATTATAAAATGCTTGAGCAGAAATTAATGTACCTCGAACATACGCTTTAAACGTTTCCCACATAAGAGAAGTAGGTGTGTCAGGGTTGTCATTTACCGCAAAAAATATTTGAATCTGTTTAATAATATATTCCTGGCATGATCTTTCGTTCAAAATTTGTGGGTTAAATCTCCAATATGCTTGTTTCTCGGACATTCCATTTAATTTAATCATGAATGTTACAGGTGCGTGATCTGAGATTATAATGTTATGGTATTTTGAATTATAAATAAATGGGATAAACATAGAGTCAACTAAAAAATAATCTATTCTTGAGTATGTTTTGTGTACTGGTGAGTAAAATGAATATTCCCGTCCAGTTGGGTTTTCTATTCTCCAGACATCCTTAATATTAGTGGTATTAATAAATGAATTTAGAAATACACTTGATTGAGATTTTACTTTTTTTTGCCTTGATGATCTATCTAAGTATGGATCTAATGTACAATTGAAGTCTCCTCCAATTATTAATTTATATTGTGTAAATTCAGGAATTTTATTAAATGTTTTATTAAAAAACTTGGGGTTATCAAAATTAGGCCCATAAACATTAAGAAGAATCACTTTTTCTCCATTTAACTCTCCAACTAATATAATATATCTACCATCAATATCCACTATTGTTGAAGAGTTCTTAAAAGGTATTCCTTTACGAATTAGTATTGCAACTCCTCTGGACTTATGGGAAAAGGAGGAATTATATGATTCAGCGATCCACTTAGCTTTAAGTCTATGTTGAGATTCCTTTTTAAGGTGTGTTTCTTGCAGAAATATTATATCTGTTTTGATTAAATTTAGATGTGCCAAAACTTTACCTCTCTTAATTGGTTCATTAATTCCCTTGACATTCCAACTACAAAATGTTATTCCCTGACCCCCTCTTGTCATATTAACATCTCGCATCTTGTTTCTAAGGTGGTCTATAACCGAGCAGAAGGTACAACACATAGAACCTGACCCTGCTCCCGAACCTCAAATAGATGAATTTAAAATCATATACATCGCTCTTCCGAACACATCTCCTTGTATTAGTCTTATTTTTCCATTCAAACATTAAGTTATAAAATATTTAAAGTGAAAAAAGTGATAGAGTTGGTTAGTATAGGGTGAAAGAAAAAGAACTACATCTACAATTAGTGTAGTTAGTGATAGCCACACTAACGTGGCTAGAATTCTAAAGACTTCCGTAGCCTTTGTAAAAAAAAAATTTCCAGCTCCGTGCCCGAAGAAAAAAAAAAAAAAAAGATTATTTCTAACATTCAAATAACTTCTTTGGGAGTAACAAACTTATTTACATATCCATACATACACACACACAATATACACATATATATACATATATATATATATATATATATATATATATATATATATATATATATATATATATATATATATATATATATATATATATACATATATACCCATATGTATACATACATAAGCACGCAACCCTGCAGAAAAGTTCAAAAACAGCGAAAATTCACAACGTTATTATTCTCACATATCATATTAATTTTTTCGCTAAATCTATAAATTTAATTTTAAATCAAAAAAAAATGAGAAAAACCGTTAAACTTTTTTAGTGACGTAAGCTAATTTACCTCTTGCATATCTTCCTATATAATATAAGTATGTAATTCATTTCTACGTTAATCGAAGACTATTAATTATTAATCATTGTTATCAATCATATACAGTATTAAATTTTTATGAGAAATGTTAATGTTAATAATTTTAGTGGTAATATAGATATTTAATAAGTATTAGTTGTTACATATATAGTTAGGCATGAATATACAGATAATAATATTGATTAATAAACAAAAATACAAAGATCACGGTTTTATCCAATGTCCTCCGTCCATTTCGGTTTCCGAATGTCCTTAAAGCTCTTAAAAGAACTTTAAAGGTCCTTTTAGATCTGGCTTGACTCCTAAGGAGTAATGTAAATTCTTCAGTCTATGGTCATGTTACTGACTTCTTTGGCATATTCCAGTGCTTTTTCATGGTCTGTAAAAAAGTGCTCCTTGGACTTGTAGGAGACTCTTAGTCTTGCGGGGTAAAACAAGCTGTATTTCAAATCAGATACATTCTTCAGTATTCTCTTTGTCTCAGTGAACAGCGCTCTTTTCTTGAAGACTTCTGCCGGATATATCTGCAATATTAATGAGACAATTTCAAATTACAAAACAGGAAAATTTTGAATTCGGCGATAAACCACACAAACTTCTGGCTTCTGGCAACTGAAGTAAACGGGAAAATGAAAATACGAGGACCAAATTAAGTCATATAAAGGTGAATTGTTAAGATTACCCAAATACATTAATAAACGATTTGCTCAATTTTATCAAAATTTATATATATCTAAAACTTCAATAGATTATACTAAAATCATAATTTTTTAGACAATTGAAATCTCCCAAAACGTAATCTGTTGGAACAAGAGGAATTAGGAGCCCAGGTCTCAGTCAAAGAAATAGGAGAAACAATAAACTCGTTGAAGAACGTTAAAACGCCAGGACCGGATAGCTTTAGTAATGAATTCTATAAAAGATTTTATGAGATAATTTCACCACGCTTACAAAAAATATACACACACGCTTTCAAAGAACAGACATTACCAGAAACACTAGCCGAATCAACTATTACACTTATACCTAAAAAAAGATAGAGATCTAGAAGAACCTGGTTCATATAGAGCCATAGCACTGTTAAATACAGATCAGAAAATATTAGCGAAGACCCTAGCGAGAAGATTGGGTAAATATGTTAGTAAATTAATAAATCCGGATTAAACGGGACATACCGAAGAGATACTCATTCAACAATTTGAGACGTTTGTTTAATATAATGCACTCACATAAAATTGAAGAAGAAGACTTATCAATTATTTCATTGGACGCAGAAAAAGCATTTGACCAAGTGGAATGGCAATACCTTTTTAGAGTATTGCAAAAATTTCAAATGGGAGAGAATTTTATCTCATGGATAAAATTATTATATGACAAGCCGACTGCTAGAACACTGACCAATAACATATTATCTTAGAAATTTCAACCATCCAGGGGCAATAGGCAGGGACTTACACTTACAATGTCTTTAATAGGCAGAATAAATGCTATTAAAATGATTTTTCTACCACAAATTGTGTATTTATTTCAATCAATACCACTATACTTACCTAAAAATACTTTAAAAACTTGATTCTGATATTACAAATTTCATATGGGGTTATAAATCACATAGAATTCAAATAAACCCAAAGAATTCGGCGGACTGACAATCCCCAATTTTTCGTACTACTATTGGGCAGTAAATATAACAAATGTAATTCATTGGCTGGACAACTCTGCTCAACAAGTGGACTGGATAATAATGGAGATAGAGATATGTTCTCCTTTTAACATAGGAGCGAACCTTTTCTCCCCGATAAAACTGAACAACACAACGTACAAGAAGAATCCAATTATTCATAGTACAATACGAATTTCTCAAATTAAGAAATCTATCGCTCCTCTCTCCAATAGTTAATAATCCGTCATTTAAACCATCAATTATTGATAAAACATTTAACCATTGGGAAAGAATAGGAATCAAAACACTTGGAGACATATATGAAATGTGAAACCTTTTATCATTTCAAAAACTACAATTAAAATGCAACATGAAAGCAATCAATATATAAAATACGTTCGAATCCGAGATTACCTGAAAAAAACACACACAAGAATATTAAACCTTAACCTCAGATCTATTAGATGAAGGAATGAACAGAAATGCGGAATCAAGTAATTTAACATCAGATTTGTATAACATCATTTTAAATACATAAATACCATCGACAGAAGCAATTAGAAGGGACTGGGAACAAGAATTATCTATACAAATTCGAAGGACAAATGGAAAAAATGCTTGCTATATGTACATAAATGCTCGATTGATGTAAGGCACAACTTATGTAAAATTTTACATAGATTATATTACTCGAAAACCAAATTGAATAGAAATGTTTCTCCCATCTGTGATAAATGATTATCTGAAAACGCTACTATAGAAAAATAGAAACATTGAAACATAGAAAACAGGTGCAGGAGTAGGCCATTCGGCCCTTCGAGCCTGCACCGCCATCCAATATGATCATGGCTGATCATCCAACTCAGTATCCCATCCCTGCCTTCTCTCCATACCCCCTGACCCCTTTAGCCACAAGGGCCACATCTAACTCCCTCTTAAATATAGCCAATGAACTGGCCTCAACTACCTTCTGTGGCAGAGAATTCCACAGATTCACCACTCTCTGTGTAAAAAACGATTTTCTCATCTCGGTCCTAGAAGACTTCACTCTTATCCTTAAACCGTGACCCCTAATTCTGGACTTCCCCAACATCGGGAATAATTTTCCTGAATCTAGCCTGTCCAACCCCCTAAGAATGTTGTACGTTTCTATAAGATCCCCCCTCAATCTTCTGAATTCTAGCGTGTATATGAACTGGCCTCAACTACCTTATGTGGCAGAGAGTTCCAGAGATTCACCACTCTCTATGTGAAAAATGTTTTTCTCATCTGGTTCCTAAAATATTTCTCCTTTATTCTTAAACTGTGACCCCTTGTCCTGGACATCTCCAACATCGGGAACAATCTTCCTGCATCTAGCCTGTCCAACCCCTTAAGAATTTTGTAAGTTTCTATAAGATCCCCCCTCCATCTTCTAAATTCTAACGAATACAAACCGAGTCTATCCAGTCATCCTTCTTATGAAAGTCCTGCCATCCCAGGAATCAGTCTGGTGAACCTTATCTGTACTCCCTCTATGGCAATAATGTCTCTCCTAAATATAGTACACTCTTTTGTCTCTTGCATAAAACTTCATAAATTTTGAAATGAATTTTTTGGAATTTTCACAAAATTATTTAAAATAAAATTGAAACCCAATACGGAACTGATTATCTTTGGATCAATGGAAGACGGATGTACTGACATCGTTTCAAACATGTCTACTTAATTATGGCTTAATAAGAGCAAAAATACTTAAATACTGGGAAAATGCACCCACACCGACGCTCAAATTGTGATTTCAAACATGTCGGAAATGTAACACCTTGAAGATATGAGATTCGTCCTATCCGGCAAATCAGACCAATTCCTAAAGATTTGGCCTCCATTTATCGACTTATTACAAGCAAGTGGTGCAACACAACCTTAAAAATTAAGTGTTTCAGACCTGGGTGAGAGGTGGGTAAAGATACGAAGGAGGCATATCCCTTTCAATTTCTCTCTTTTTTCTTTTCTCTCTTCTATTCTTTTTCTTTTTGCTTAGTTCACATCAACATCTTCTTTTCTTTTTCGAGTTATACAATATTCATCTCTCTATATGTCTTACTTTTCTTACTCTTTTTTTTCTACTATTAAATTTAAAACAAGAAGTTGAACATGAAATATAATATGTTATTTATGTCTTTATTATTAGACATCACTTCTAATAAAAATATTTTTTAAATCAAAAGGGATTTAGAGGGGTTTATAGGGCTTAAGAGGGGTGTAGAGGGGTTTAGTGGGCTTTAGAGGGGTTTGGAGGGCAGTAGAGGGGTTTGGAGGAGTATAGTGGGTGTCTAGGGTTTTAGAGGGGTTTTCAGGGGGTTAGAGGAGTTTCGAGAGGTTTGGTGTGGTTTAGAGGGGTATTGAGTGTGCTAGAGGGGCTAAGAGTGGTTTAGAGGGGATTATAGGGGTTCAGAGGGACTTAGTGTTTAGAGGTGTTTAGAGGTGTTTACAGGGCTTTAGAGGGTTTATTGGGGTTCAAACGGGTTTAGAGGGCTTTAGAGTTGTTTAAAGGCATTTAAAGGGATTTAGATCGGTTTAGAAGGGTTTAGAGGGGTTAAGATGGATTTCGAGGTGGGTATAGGCGGTTAGATGGGTTAGAGGGGTTTAGAGGGGATTAGAGGGGCTTACCGCTCTTTAGAAATGTTCAGAGGGGCTTCGAGGGGCTTAGAAGTGTTTAGAAGGGTTTAGAGGGAATTCGAAGGATTTAGAGTGGTTTAAAGGGGGTTACGAATGGTTTCGAGGGGTTTCTAGGGATTTAGAGGTATTTAGAAATGTTTAGATGGGTTTAGAAAGGTTTAGAGTGGTTTAGATGGGTTGAGAGGGGTTTAGAGGGCTTTAGAGTTGTTTGGAGGTCTGTGGAGGGGTTTAGAGGACTATACTGCGGTTAGAGAGGTTTAGATGGGTTTAGAGGGGTTTAGATGGATTTAGAGGGGTTTAGAGGGGCTTAGATGTGTTTAGAGGGGTTTAGATGGGTTTCGAAGGATTTAGAGGGTTTTGAAGAATTCGAAGTGTTTCGAGGGTTTTAGAGTGTGTTAGAAGACTTTTGAGGAGTTTAGATGGCTAGAATGTCTTAGAGGGGCTTAGAGGGGTTTACAGAGGGATATAGAGGGGTTTAGAGGGTTTGCAGGGTTTTAGAGGGGCTTAGAGGGTTTCATGGAGTTTAGAGGGGTATAGAGTGCTTTGGAGTAAAAGCGAAATTATGACGATAAAACCCCAAGAGCCGACACACCTTTTAAAATTCCTCTTTAGAATTGCAACAGAAAAAAAAAAATATTTGGATATCCAAATTACCAGAAAATATATATCTTTAGTATAGAAGCTGGGATGCAGTGTTAAAATTGTACAAGGCATTGGTGAGACCAAATCTGGAGTATTGTGTACAATTTTGGTCGCCCAATTATAGGAAGGATGTCAATAAAATAGAGAGAGTACAGAGGAGATTTACTAGAATGTTGCCTGGGTTTCAACAACTAAGTTACAGAGATAGGTTGAATAAGTTAGGTCTTTATTCTCTGGAGCGCAGAAGGTTAAGGGGGGACTTGATAGAGGTCTTTAAAATGATGAGAGGGATAGACAGAGTTGATGTGATCAAGCTTTTCCCTTTGAGAATAGGGAAGATTCAAACAAGAGGACATGACTTCAGAATTAAGGGACAGAAGTTTAGGGGTAACATGAGGGGGAACTTCTTTACCCAGAGAGTGGTAGCGGTGTGGAATGAGCTTCTAGTGGAAGTGGTGGCGGCAGGTTCGTTGGTATCATTTAAAAATAAATTGGATAGGCATATGGATGAGAAGGGAATGGAGGGTTATGGTATGAGTGCAGGCAGGTGGGACTAAGGGAAAAAAGTTGTTCGGCACGGACTTGTAGGGCCGAGATGGCCTGTTTCCGTGCTGTAATTGTTATATGGTTATATGGTTATATGGTTTATTTAATGCAAATTATATGCCTTTACTAACTAAATTAAATGCGTTGATTAAATTTTGGGAAACACTTACAATGTCTTTAATAGGCAGAATAAATGCTATAAAAATGATTTTTCTACCACAAATTGTGTATTTATTTCAATCAATATCCTAAAAATTCTTTAGATGTGGTTAGAGGTGTTTAGATGTTTAGATGTGTTTAGAGGGGTTTAGGGGCTTATAGGTGTTTAGAGGGGTGTAGAGGAATTTCCAGGTGTTTAGAGAGGTTTCGAGGGGTTTAGAGTGTTATACAGGAGTTCAGAGTGGTTTAGATGGATTTAGAGGGGTTTAGAGGTCTTTAGCGGGTGTTTAGCGGGCTTTAGGTGGGTTTAGAGCGGTTACAGAACTTTAGAGAGGTTTTGAGGGGTGTAGAGGTGTTTAGAGAGGTTTGGAGGGGTGTCGAGATGTTCAGAGAGGAATAGCATGGTTTGAAGATTTTAGAGGTGTTTCGAAGGGTTTAGTGGCGTTTAGATGGGTTTGGAGTGGTTTGGAGGGGTTTAGATTGGTTTAGTGTAAGTTAGGGGGTTTAGAGTGGATAGAGGTTTAGAGGTGTTTAGAGGGTTTTACATGGTTTTAGAGGTGCTTCGAAGTGTTTAGAGGATTTTAGAGGACCTCAGAGCGGTTCTGAGGGTTTTAGCGGTGTTAAGAGGGATGTTGAGGTGTGTAGAGGCGCATAGAGGGGGTTAGAGAGGTTTAGAGGGGTTAGATGGGTTTAGAGGTGTTTAGAGAGCTTAGAGGGTTTTAGAGGGATATAGAGGGATTTGGAGGGGTTTAGAGGGGTTAGAGGGGCTTTCGAGGTGTTTAGCGGGGTTTAGAGGAGATAGAGGGGTTTAGAAGTATTTAGAGGGCTGTAGTGTGTTTAGTGGAGTTCAAAGGGGCTTAGAGGGGTTTAGAGCGGTAGTCGTTCAGGTTGCCTAACTTTAGACTTTTTCGGCACCGGCACTATGGTAGCTGTTTTCAGGCACTTGGGGACCGTTGCCAAAGATAGACACAGATCGAAGATTCTCGTGAATCCCTCCGCCAGCTGTACAGCACAGGCCTTTAGTACCCTTCCCTGGACTCCATCCGGGCCTGCAGCCTTGCGTGGATTGATCCTACGCAGAGCGCACTGTACCTCCTGAGTGCTCAGTGTTAAGGCCTGTCCATCCGCCATGGCCGGAGGGACATTATTCCTCTCCTGGTGGTGTTGCCAGTTTCGAAGCGGGAAAAGAAGGTGTTTAGTTCGTTGGCCAGTGTGATATCACCATGGGGGCAGGCGGGGCTGCTCTTGTAGTCAGTGATGTCCCTGACACCCTGCCACATGCTTCTGGTGTCCGCGGTATTGATGTGGTCTTCCACCCTTAGCCTGTGGATGTCTTTGGCCTTTTTTATGCCTTTGTTCAGGTTCGACCTGGCCGCACTGTAGGCAGAAGTGTCTCTGGATTTAAAGGAATTGTTGCGTGACCTTAGCGGATCCTGAACCTCCTTGTTCATCCAGGGTTTCCGGTTTGGGAACATCTTTATTTGCTTGTCCACTGTGGCAGTCTCCACACAGCAGTTGATGTAGGAGAGCACATTGGATGTGTACTTCTCCAAGTCTACCTCTGCACCACTGGTTGCCTGTTGTGCAAACAGGCCCCAGTCGGTGCGTTCAAAGCAGTCATGGAGTTGTAGGCTGGCGTCCTCGTGCCATATTTTGACCGTCCTTATTGCAGGTTTGGTCTTGCGGATGAGGGGTTTGTATGCAGGCAGTAGAAACAGTGAGAGGTGATCGGATTGTCCCAGGGATGGGCAGGGGAGAGCTCTGTAGGCGTCCTTGATGTTGGTGTACACTTTATCCAGCGTGTTTGAGCGCCTGGTAGGGCACTGCACATGGTGATAGAATTTGCGGAGTGCGGCTTTAGAGAGGTTTGGAGGGGTGTAGAGTTATTTAGAGAGGTTTGGAGGGGTGTCGAGTTGTTTAGAGAGGAATTGTGTGGTTAGAAGATTTTAGAGGTGTTTCGAATGGTTTAGTGGGGTTTCGAGGGGTTTAGAAGGTTTTCGAGGAGTTTGGAGCGGTTTAGAGGGGTTTCGATTGGTTCAGAGTAGGTTAAGGTGGTTTAAAGTGGATAGAGACGTTTGGCGGTGTTTAGAGGGCTTTATAGGGTTTCAGAGGGGTTTAGACGTGTTTAGAGGACTTTAGAGGGCTTTAGAGCGGTTAGGAGGCGTTTAGAGGGGGTTTGAGAAGGATTTCGAGGTGGGTAGAGGGGGTTAGAGGGGTTTAGAGGGGCTTTGAGGGTTTCGAGGGGTTTAGTGGGATTTAGAGGGGATAGAAGGTTTTAGAAGTATTTAGAGGGCTTTAGAGTGTTTAGTGGTTCAAAGGGGCTTCGAGGGGATTAGAGCGGATTAAAGAGTGTTTAGAGCGGATTAAAGGGATTTCAGCTCCACAATTTGCGCTGGGCCTTACTCTGACAATGGAGGAGGCGTGGGACAGAAAGGTCAGTTTGGGAATGGGTGGGGGAGTTAAAGTGTTGAGCAACGGTTGGCCGTCGCATACCGCACATAATCCTCCGGCATTTTCGCCATCACCAACGGGATCCCACTACTAGCCAAATCTTCCCATGTCCCCACTTTATGTTTTCCGCAAAGACCGTTGACTCCGCAACTCCCTGGTCAACTCGTCCCTTCCCACCCAAACCACCCCTTCCTCAGCAACTTTCCCCTGTAACCGCAGGAGATGCAATACCTGTCCCAATACCTCCACCCTCAACTCAATCCAAGGACCCCGACAGTCTTTTCACTTGCATCTCCTCCAACCTCACCAGGAAGATGCAGCAACGTCGTATAGTTGGATTTACCGAACTGAAGGTGAGGGATAGAGCGATCGGCATCCTTGATGGACGTGTAGCAGTGGTCGAGGGTGTTTGGTGCTCTGGTTCTGCAGGAGACATGTTGGAGGAAATTAGGAAGCGGTTTCTACAGGTTGGCTTTACCATATAACAATATAACAATTACAGCACGGAAACAGGCCATCTCGGCCCTTCTAGTCCGTGCCGAACAGTTACTCTCACCTAGTCCCATCTACCTGCACTCATAACGCTCCATTCCTTTCCCGTCCAGATACCTATCAAATTTATTTTTAAATGACAAAATCGAACCTGCCTCCACCACTTCCACTGGAAGCTCATTCCACACTGCGACCACTCTCTGAGTAAAGATGTTTCCCCTCGTGTTACCCTTAAACTTATGTCCCTTAATTCTCAAATCATGTCCTCTTGTTTGAATCTTCCCTACTCTCAATGGAAAAAATCTTATCCACGTCAACTCATTCTATCCCTCTCATCATTTTAAAGACCTCCATCAAGTCCCCCCTTAATCTTCTACGCTCCAATGAATAAAGACCTAACTTGTTCAACCTTTCTCTGTAACTTAAGTGCTGAAACCCAGGCAATATTCTAGTAAATCTCCTTTGTTCTCTCTCTATTTTGTTTACACCTTTGTTGAAATCCCCAGCTATTGTGGTAAATGCCTCGGGGTCAGTCGTCTAGTGCTTGTTGGCCAAGAAAGGCGTTGGCAAGAGAAGTCAGGCCGACCAGGAGATGAAGGTAGGGAAAAGGGGGAGGCAGGCAGGGAGTACAAAGGTGAAATCCAGAGATAGCTGAGAGGCCGAAAGGTGACGAGATGGAGGGAGAGATACCTATCAAATGGAGAGTGGGAAGATGATAATAATAATAATAATAATATTATATTTTATTGTCATTGCTTTATTTTATTGTCAAGTGCAACGAGATTTGGGTATGCAGCTTCCATCCGATGCCATAACTTAAAAAAATCTATCTATCTTTAAAACTCTGTGGCTGCCGCCTGCCTGCCTGCCGCCGTCCGACTTTCTGCCTGATTTGTGGCTGCCAGCCTTTGATTCCTTGCTACGCCGACACCAGACGCAGAATCGTCGAGAATCTTTCCATTTCGGTAGAGATTTCACATTTCATTCCAAGTATCCACTCCTGATTAAATTTCGTCGTGTTTATGTACACATTTTAAAATAAAACCCGGCTCTCCCCCCACAAAACAAAAGTCAAAAGAAAACTGCTTCTCACCCCAGCCCCAGCCCCCGGTGAACGTTCCATCGTGTGATGTCACAATGCCCAATGCTCACAGATGTCCAATCGGAAAAGATTCATTTACATATGCCTTTGCACCAGCCCAGCCCCAGCCCCTGGTGAACGTTCCATCGTGTGATGTCACAATGCCCAATGCTCGCAGATGTCCAATCGGAATGGATGCATTTACATCTGCCTTTGCACCAGCCCCAGCCCCAGCCCCTCCGCCCCACCCCCGCAGCCTGTGTTATCACGTGTGTGGGAATAGAGAAAGAGGTTTGGGGGTGAAAGGGAATAGGGAACAGGTGGACTGTCCCTACCCTTCACCCTTCCACTCTCCCTCCCCACTATTTCCCCTCTCCCCCCACCCCTCTCCCCTCCCTCCACTCTCTTACCCCTCCCTCCCCTACACCATCCCTCCCCCCCTCCCCCTCCCCCTCACCTCTCTCCCCCTCCCCATCCCTCTCTCCCCTCCCCATCACTCTACCCCTCTCCATCTCCCTCTCCTCACCCTTCTCCATCTCCCTCTCCCTCTCCTCCTCCTCCTCCTCCTCCTCCTCCTCCTCCTCCTCCTCCTCCTCCTCCTCCTCCTCCTCCTCCTCCTCCTCCTCCTCCTCCTCCTCCTCCTCCTCCTCCTCCTCCTCCTCCTCCTCCTCCTCCTCCTCCTCCTCCTCCTCCTCCTCCTCCTCCTCCTCCTCCTCCTCCTCCTCCTCCTCTTCCTCCTCTTCCTCCTCCTCTTCCTCCTCCTCCTCCCACCCCACCCCTCTCTCTCCCCCACCCTTCCCTCTCCCCCTGTCCCTCTCCCCCTTCCCTCTCTCCACCACCCCCCCGCCGCCCACCCCCTACACTCCCCCACCCTTTCGCTCTCTCCCCCACCCCCTTCCCCCACCAGTCTCCCCCTCCCTCCACACTTTTAACCCACCCTCCCCTACCCCTTCTCCCTCCTCTCCTCCCTCCCTCCCCAACCCTCCCCCCCCCCGCACCTCTCTCCCCCTCCCCATCCCTCTCTCCCCCATCCCCATCCGACTTTCCCCCTCCCCACCCCTCTCTCCTCCCCCTCTCCATCTCCCTCTCCTCACCCCTCTCCCTATCCTCCCCCTCCTGCTCCCACCCCAAGCCCTCTCTCCCCCACCCCCTTCCCTCTCCCCCCTTCCCTCCCCCACTCCCTTCTCTCTCTCCCCTACACCTAGAAGGCTAACCAGACTGATTCCTGGGATGTCCGGACTTTCATATGAAGAAAGTGGATAGACTTGGCTTGTACTCGCTAGATTTCAGTAGATTGAGGGGGGAACTTATAGAAACTTACAAAATTCTTAAGGGGTTGGACAGGCTAGAGGTAGGAAGATTGTTCCCGATGTTGGGGAAGTCCAAAACAAAGGGTCACACTTTAAGTATAAGGGAGAAATCTTTTAGGACCAAGATGAGAAAAACATTTTTCACACAGAGAGTGGTGAATCTCTGGAATTCACTGCCACAGAAGGTAGTTGAGGGCAGTTCATTGGCTATATTTAAGATGGAGTTAGATGTGGCCCTTGTAGCTAAAGGGATCAGGGGGTATGGAGAGAAGGCAGGTACAGGATACTGAGTTGGATGATCAGCCATGATCATATTGATTAGCGGTGGAGGCTCGTAGGGCCGAATGGCCTACTCCTGCACCTAATTTCAATGTTTCTACGTTTCGCTCTCCTCACCCCTCTCCCTCTCCCACCCATACCTCTCTTCCCCACCCCCTTCACTCTCTACCCCACCCCCTTCCCTATCTCCCCCCGGCCCCTTTCCCCAACCTCTTTGCCCCTCTTCCACCACTCCCCCTACACCTCTCCCCCATCTCCCCACTCTTCCACTTGACTACCCCCTCCCTCTCCCACTCTCCCTCCCCTCTCTTTCCCCTCTCTCCCCCCACCTCTCTCCCCCTCCCTCCACACTCGTTCACCTCCCCCTTCCCCATTTCCTCCCCCCCTCCCTCGCCATCCCTCCCCCCTCCCCCACACCTCTCTCCCCTCCCCATCCGTCTCTCCTCCCCCTCTCCCTCTCTTCACCCCTCTACCTCTCCTCCCCCTCCCATCCCCCTCTCTCCCACTCACCTTCCCTCTCTCCCACTCCTCTACCCCATCTCCCTCGTCCCCACCCTCCGTCCCACCCCCACACCTCTCTCCCCCTCTCCGATCCCTCTCTCCTCCCCCTTCCCCAACCCTCTCTCCTCTCCCTCTCCTCACCCATATCCCCCTCCTCCTCCCACCCCCATCCCTTTCTTCCCCAACCCTCTTCCCCTCTCTCCCCACCCAGTACCCCATCCCAACTCTTCCACCTCCCTCCACACTCTTCCTCCTCGCTCCCCTATCCCCGCACATCTCTCCCTCTCCCCTCTCTCCTCCCCTCTCCATCTCCCTCTCCTCATCCTTCTCCCCCTCCTCCTCCCACCCCATCCCTCTCTCCCCCACCCCCTTCCCTCTCTATCCCACCCCTTCCCTCTCTTCCCCCGCCCCCTTCCCCTACCCCTCTTCCACCACTCATCCTTAACCCACCCCTCTCCCTCCCACTCCCGCACACCGCACTCCCCCTCCCTCCCCTCCCTCCCCTCCCTCTCTCCCTCCCCCACCCCTTCCCCTACCCCTCTGTCCCTCTTCCATCACTCCCCCCACCCCTCTCCCCCTCCCTCCCCAACCCCCCCATCCCCCACACCTCTCTCCCCATCCCCCTCTCTCACCCCATACCCCGCTCTCCTTTCCCT
The DNA here is from genome assembly GCF_010909765.2 of Amblyraja radiata. Lineage (NCBI taxonomy): Eukaryota > Metazoa > Chordata > Chondrichthyes > Rajiformes > Rajidae > Amblyraja > Amblyraja radiata. The sequence goes on from NC_045999.1 coordinate 15,529,669, forward strand.
CACAAACCACTCCCGTTTTCTCCTCCTCTCACCTCCACTCTTCTCATACTCCCCTCTCCCCACCCCGTCTCCCTCTCCCCCACTACCACCACCTGTGTGTTTGGGGGGTGGTTAGTGTGAGTGTGATGCCGCTGCCCCCCCCCCCCCCCGCAAACGCCGTGGGAGAAACAGACCCAACGGGTCTGCATTTGGTCTAGTAACTAATAAAATTTAGATTTAGATACCCCGAGAACATGGTTTGTAAAAAGAACATTAAAAGAGACAAAACAGTCTAAAGTACAAATGTGTCTGTGCGACGTGACCATCCGAGGGAGACAGTCCTTGGGGGTGGGGGGGGGGGGGGGAGGCACTCAGCAGGGCCTGTTCAGAGCCGCTATAGCTCTGGGGATGAAGCTGTTCCTGAGTCTGGAGCTGTGGGCGTAGAAGGCCTTGTAACGTCTGCCGGAAGGTAGGAGTTCGAACTGTCCATTACAAGGGTGTGAGGAGTCTTTTTTAATGCTGACGGCCTTCCTGAGGCACCGGGTGTGGTAGATGCCCTCCAAGGCTGGTAGCTGTGTCCCAATCATCTTCTGCACTCGGTGGACGGCGCGCTGAAGAGCTCTCCTCTCCCGTGCAGCTGAGATACCACACAGAGATGCCATACGTTAATATGCTCTCTGTGATGCAGCGGTAGAAGGTTGTCAGCAGCTGTTGGGGCAGACCAGTCGTTTTCAATGTTCCCAGGAAGAACAGTCGTTGATGTGCCTTCTTGACCAGCGGTGTTGGTGGACCATGTGAGGTCCTCTGAAATGTGAGTGCCCAGAAACGTAAAGCTGGACACTCTCTCCACACTGTTCCCGTAGCTGGAGATTGGGGCGCATTCTCCATTATTGGACCTCCTGAAGTCAATAATCAGCTCCTTGGTCTTGGAGGTGTTTAGGGTGAAGAGAGGGGGGAGTTCAGAGCGAGTGGGTGGCACAAGTGAGAGATGGAATGATCAGAGAGATGCAGGGAAACGGAGGGAGAGATGCAGTGAGGATGAGAAGGAGGGAGGGGAGAGAGGTTGACAGAGAGAGGGCGGAACAGAGAGGGAGAATAGAGAGTGTAGGAGCGAGAATAGCAGCTCAGAGAGAGGACAGCGGCAAGGATGGAGGGAGAGAGAATGGAGGAGGGAGATGTGCTGCATCATTCCCTGATTTGTTTATGTTTAGTAGAATTCCGAGGCGGCAATTTTTATGTTCTCTGAGTGTTGTGAGTCTTTGGATTGATCCTCCTCAGAGGTGATGAAGGCAGAGAATGGTATTGTCCCAGGGCAAAGTCAGACCTATTCCAGGCATGCAAGGAGTGAACGGTTACCGGGGTCGCCGGGAGTGTAGGGTTCAGGTTACAGTTAGATGAGCCGCGATCACATTGAGGGGTGAATCAGAGTAGAGCGGCCATTTTAGTCCGAGGCGATCTGTTGAACTAACTCCTCGACCTGTGGACAAAGGTCGCCCAGTCCACCTTCAAACTGGGCACCAGAAGCCCCGAGAGGGCCCCTGGAATTTGGGATTGCCTTGCTGAGTGAAGCGGGTTGAACGAAATCAGATAAACAACATGAGGTGGAGAGTTGTATCTGACGGAGTTTGAAACAATATCCCCTTTGCTGGAACAATGCCGCTCCCAATTTCCATCTCTCAGTAGCGCCACAATTCCCCGCGTTTAGAGTTTCTCAATCAATTCCCTGAATAAATCTCAACCTGTCTCAGCGGGGATTTCACTCGGCTGATGTCATCTGTTTGCGAATCATTTCAAAATCTCTATTTTTAAACTCTGTTGAAACTTCACAGTCCCGATGGAGACGGAACATTGTATAAAATCTCCGGAAATGTTCTGCCCCAGCATTTCATTCCGTGAGCGCACTGGGACACGTCGCCGTGCAGAGAAAATGCCTGGGCAAAAGGTTCAAGAATATTTCGAGGTGCAGAAGATCTTGTACCCGATCATTGCTGCAGTTGGAGTCACTGGTAAGTTATCAGAAGAAGTCAAGATTCATAACTCAGTGTGTTAACCGGTGTTGACCTGATTCTGACAGACAATATACAATAGACAATAGGTGCAGGAGTAAGCCATTTGGCCCTTCGAAGCAGCACCACCGTTCACTGTGATCATGGCTGATCATCCCCAATCAGTACCACGTTCCTGCCTTTTCCCCATATCCCCTGACTCCGCTATTTTTAAGAGCCCAATCTAGCTCTCTCTTGAAATCATCCAGAGAACCTGCCCCCACCGCCCTCAGGCAGATAATTCCACAAACTCATCACTCTCTGTGAGAAAAAGTGTTTCCTCGTCTCCGTTCTAAATGGCTTACTCCTTATTCTTAAACTGTGGCTCCTGGTACTGGTCTCCCCCAACATCAGGAACATGTTTCCTGCCTCTAGCGTGTCCAAACCCTTAACAATCTTATATCTTTCAATGAGATAGCCTCTCGTCCTTCTAAACGCCAGAGTGTACAAGCCCAGCCGCTCCATTCTGTAAGCATATGACAGTCCCGCCATGCCGGGAATTAACCTTGTAAGCCTACGCTGCACTCCCTCAATAGCAATGATCATGTTACAAACTTTCCAACTGGTGATTGGTGTACAAGAATATGTGACCCTTTTCCATCCTCGAAGCCTGTCTCGTCCCTATTTTCTGTTGTTGATTTTTAGTCTGTTTTATTTGTATGATTTGGTGTATCTTTAATTTATTTTTATGTGTGTGTGTGTGTGTGTGTGTGTGTGGGGGGTGGGGGGGGGGGGGGATCTGTGGTGGGGTGGGTGGTATTTTTGTCTCTTCCCACGACGCATGCCACATTTTCGATATGTTATCTCCATCCGCACGGCGGCCTAAACATCGTGGACCTGGCGGTCTCTTAGTTGGCCTGTCCCACTTTCCCGAGATATTCAGGAATTCTCCCGAGTTTTCAAACTCGCAGAATATTCGTAACGTGTCCGTCGGAGGCCGTCGGGGGCCGTAGGAGTCCGTGGATATATCGTAGCGGCTCGTTATGCCAGCTGTAGGTACTCGGGGCTATTTTTTTACTCGAGGACATTTTTTTATTCGTAGACATTTTGCATCTGTCCGAGAAAACGTCCCGACTTACCTGATGCCCCGAGTACCTATGACTGGCATTCCCCCCTGGAATCCTCCGACTCACCGTCAGATGCCGAGTTCGCGGAGTCCTGGTTAAATGCGGCCGTTCACGGTTACCCATAGAAAGGACCATTCAGCCTGTTATAGCGGATGGCTGCTCGTTCCCTCCCCGCCCTATAGGGGGTGTGACCGTAAGGTCAGTGGGCCATTGGGCTTGACGCACGGAGCCGCTCAATCCATCTGGAGGACATCCGTAACTTCCGGTATATGTTGTTAATGCAAGAAACGCGTACGTTCCTACCTGTTAAAAACCGCCAAAATTATGTTTTTTTGCGCTGTAAAAAAATGTGGAAATCGGGGTAAGCGTGAGAGACATGTACCCAACTTCAGAATTCCAAAAGTGAATCAAAATGAAGGTTAAGAAAAGCGAGAGCTGAAGGGACAACAGCAGCTAAAGTGCTTGGCGAACATTGGCCGTGCAGATATCGGAATTGAAAATATTGGGAATTACCGCGTATGCGCACTGCATTTCATCAACAGTGAGTCATAATTGAGGTTTTTCTTGATTTCTTTGGTATCTATACGTCTCAGAAGTGATAAATCTGGCTGAAAATTTTGCTTCAGAGGCGTCTTCTTTTTGTATGCAAAAAAACACACTTGAGAACCATGGGCGATTTTAAAAATTTTACAGCCAGATTTATCACTTTTGAAGCTTTTTAAATGCCAAAGGAATCAAGAAAAAGAACAAATAATGCCTTAGTTGATGAAATGCAGTGAGGAAACGGCCAATGTTCGCCAAGCACTTTGGCTGTTGTTGTCCCTTCACACCTCGCTTCTATCTACCGTCATTTCTCCTCACGTTTGGAATTCTGAAGTAGCTAAATGTCTCTCACGCTTATCCCGATTTCCATAATATTTACAGCGCAAAAATTGACAATTTCGGCGGGTTTTAACGTGTCCGCTACGCTGGAAACAATGGGAAGTACTTACCTGCAGTTCATCGCGTGTACTCCAGTTGGCGTAGCGTAGTAACAGTACGGGTCACAGGTCCGTGAAACCTCCCTATACCCCGCCCGTCGCCTTATTTCTTCTCCCCTGAAGCAGGCAGGTCGGGCACAGTCGGAGCCGGGTCTGACATTGTTAAACTTGCTGCCAACCACCGACTCCAACACTCCTGACTTCAGCTAAAAGTCGAGCCGGTGTTCAGCCCCGGAGAACGTGTTCAGTAAATGCCCAGTGTCTGTTCCCTTCTCTGCAGTGAATTTAGTGGCGATTGTGATCCTGTCTCGGAGAAAGTGCGGCCTCTCCACCTGCACCACTCACTACCTGGTGGCCATGGCAGCGGCCGAGCTACTGGTCCTCATCACCGCGGTCATTTTGTATTGGCTCCGATATCATTACTTTTATTGTAGTTTCCTCTCCATCTCACCTGTGTGCAGAGTGAACGCTGTACTGCAGTTTGCAACCACAGACTGTTCTGTCTGGTTCACCGTCACTTTCACCTTTGATCGGTTTGTCGCCATTTGTTGCCAGAAGCTGAAAACAAAATATTGCAGCGGGAAAACTGCGGCTGCGGTTCTCGCAACAGTCGGCGTTCTGCTCTGTCTGAAAAATGTTCCAGGCTACATCACACGAGAACCCCGGAAAATCATCGACAATATCCCGTGGGGCTGTGTCATGTGGGACAGTTATTTCACTGAACCCGGGTGGGTGGCATATGACTGGTTCGAATCGGTTTTAACTCCGCTCCTCCCTTTCGCTGTCATCCTGCTGCTCAACGCTCTGACAGTCCGCCACGTTTTAGTGGCCAGTCGGGTCCGTAAAGTGCTGAGGGGTGAGAGCAAGGGGGAGATGCGCAGTGACCCGGAGATGGAGAGCAGGAGGAGGTCAGTGGTTTTACTCTTCACAATCTCCGGCAGCTTCATCCTCCTGTGGCTGCCGTTTGTTGTAAACTTCGTCTATTATCAGATCACAGTAATTGGAAATGATATGAATGATTCTCAATATATCTTTGCCTACGTCGGGTATTTGCTGAGGAATTTCAGCTGCTGCACAAACACTTTTATTTACGCGGCGACCCAGTCCAAGTTCAGGGAGCGGGCGAAGAGCGCTGTGAAATACCCGCTCACCTCAGTGCTTCGGCTCATTAATAAATCCGCGCCCTGAGCGCATCCCAGAGGCGGCCGCAGTCTGTTCGCTCCCGGATCCGGCTCCTGACATTCACCGCCGGATCTTCCAGGTGCCAACCCCGATGGCCCTGCTCCGGACCACCAGCCCAACACATGAAGATCTGTCACATATCCCCAATCGTCCCATTTCCCTCCGCAGAGGGGCCCGGTCTGGGGTAAACTCCACCATGGGAACAATCGTCCCGTCTCCCAAGACGGCGTGGAAACAGGCCCTTCGCCCCACCGAGTCCGTGCCGGCCAGCGATCGCCCTAGTCACACACTAGTTTAGTTTAGAGATATAGCGCGGAAACGAAACAATTGTTAGATACACTCTCTCTCCCTTTCTCTCACCCCTCTCACTCTTCCTCACCCTATCTCTCTCCCTCCCTTTCTCCTCTGTTTTGATTAAATAAACAAAACGAAGTTGAACTAAAAACTAAACACCCTCTCGCTCTCACCTTCTTCACTTTAATATTTGATCTCACAGAGGTACATCCTTTCATAGGTCGCGTAATAATAATCGCACAAATACATTTGGACATGTACACGAGGGGAATGGTATAGAGGGAGATGATGCATATGCCGGCAAATGTGTATAGTTCAGATGAACTAAAATGCACCATCCCTGCTCATGAAACACGGCTACCTGTGTCTGACATTAGCACCAGTTAAAGCACTAACATATCAACTGCTTTTAAATGTCTTGACAACTGTTTGGATATTTAGTTAACACAGAAGTTTACCCTTGAAGTCAGAGTAATTAAACATCAACAGGTGTCCACATTTCTCAAATATGCAGATTAAGCAGAAAACATATACATGTTTTATAAAAGTTCTTGATCATTGAAGTGTTTATTTCAGTTTCTACCAGTACCAGGTTTCCATTGCATGACGGTAGATATTCACATCCGGAAGTGGCGGCGCTGTGGGGGGGGGGGGGGGGGGGGGGGGGGGGGGTAGGGGGGGGGGGGTGTAACATGTTTTTTGACTCTTCCTTGGGCGGGGGCGACCTTTCTTGCCGTATCCCCAGTCTCCGTGTCCGTCTGCGCTGAGGCCTAATGGCGGAGCTGGCGACCTCCAACTGCGACCGAGCTCGAGGCTCCGGAGGCTGAGCCAGGACTTACTGGCCGACTTCGGGGCTGTGGTTGTGGTCCGACCCAACTTTCGACCCGACTTTGGAGCCTCGGAGTCTCGGCCGCGGGCCAGTGGACGACATCGTCGAGAGCTCACAGGTTGGCGACCTGTTTTCCGGAGCTCCCGCAATTACAACTGCGTCCGCTGGACTGGGGGGCGGCAGCTTCGGCAGCTTCGACCGCCCTGGGCCGGGGAGTTTGAACCGGCCCGTTTGCGGAGCACGGATTCAGCCGCGGGACTTGCACAACATCACCCGGCGGGGTCGCAACATCGGAGGCCTGGATTGCCTCGGCGCAGAGGGAGAGCAAGGAGGGAATAGACAATGACTTTGGGACTTTAAACTGTGTTGAGTGTTTGTTTTGTTATTTATTTTATGTTATGACTGCAGGCTAAACCATTTCGTTACACTGAAAAGTGCAATGACAATAAAATTGAATCTAATCCAATACAGTATAGTCCCTTTAATTACTCGATAAACAAGCACATAAATAAAGTCTGCGTGTGTGTGTGGCAGCTTTCTCAGTACCGCTGTGTGGACAGCCTAGGCGGATGAGTTGCTCATTTACACTCAGACTGAACTTACTGTCTGGTCTCTGGGTTTGAATTCACATCTACCTATCCACTGGTCTGAAGTAGTTCACTATAAAATAAACTGCAGATTGAACAGAGCCGCGGCTATTGTTCACCGGCTGGAACTAATATTCCCCATTGGATGAAGGGCACATCACAGTTACTCAACTCCCCGTTTCATTGGATTAAAGCTGCATTTTAAGTCAGCATTATGTTTCAAGTGTATGCTGGGGAGTGCAAATTAGTATTTCTAAACTCAGCGGTAAGGAGTGTCGGGGGGGGGGGGGGGGCAGTCACCGAGGTACAGAGTTAAGTAATGTAACAGCCGCAGGGAAGAAGCTGTTCCTGGACCTTCTGGTACGGCAACGGAGAGACCTGTACCGCCTCCCGGATGGTAGGAGGGTAAATAGACTCTGGTTGGGGTGAGAGCAGTCCTTGACGATGCTGCGCGCCCTTCGCAGACATCGCTTGCTTTGGACAGACTCAATGGAGAGGAGTGAGGAACCGGTGATGCGTTGGGCAATTTTCACCACCATGTACAGGTGTGCAGTCGTAGGTGAAGAGGGAGTAGAGGAGGGGGCTCAGCACACAGCCCTGTGGAACGCCGGTGTTCAGGGCGAGGATTGAAGAGGTGTGCTTGTCTAACCTAACCTTTTGCTGTCTTGTTTACCAGCGGGATAGAGCAGCAAAATGGAGTTAGTCCTCATTACAGACGAGATTGATTCTGGATACTGAACTTGCGCTAGCACATCATAGTCGAACATTTGAAATATAAATAATTGATTGTTTATTTCACACCATGTAAAATGTAAAATATAGCAGTCAGATTTAATGAGATCATGTCACTGCCAGTCCAGACCTATCACTGGCCACACTGATAATGTCACTGCTAGTCCAGACCCATCATAGCAAATGGATTGTAGTATAAATTCATAGCAACAGGATTGGAGTATAAGAGCAGGGAGGTTCTACTGCAGTTGTACAGGGTCTTGGTAAGACCACACCTGGAGTATTGCGTACAGTTTTGGTCTCCAAATCTGAGGAAATATATTCTTGCCATAGAGGGAGTACAGAGAAGGTTCACCAGACTATTCCTGGGATGGCAGGACTTTCATATGAAGAAAAACTGGATAGACTCGGCTTGTACTCGCTAGAATTTAGAAGATTGAGGGGGTATCTTATAGAAACTTGCAGGGGTTGGACAGGCTAGATGCAGGAAGGTTGTTCCCGATGTTGGGGATGTCCAGAACAAGGGGTCACAGTTTAAGGATAAGGGGGAAGTCTTTTAGGACCGAGATGAAAAAAAACATTTTTCACAGAGAGAGTGGAGAATCTGTGGAATTCTCTGTCACAGAATGTAGTCGAGGCTAGTTCATTGGCTATATTTAAGAGGGAGTTAGATGTGACCCTTGCGGCTAAATGGATCAGGGGGTATGGAGAGAAGGCAAGTACATGATACTGAGTTGGATGATCAGCCATGATCATATTGAATGGCTGTGGAGGCTCAAAGGGCCGAATGGCCTACTCCTGCGCCTATTTTCTATGTTTCTATGGTTCTACGATCCCATGATAGAGTTCCATGGACAAGTGAGGAATATCTTACTGCACTATTTGTGCACACAACCTCCAGTTATAGAGCTATAGATACATAGTCAAACAGAGTCTTCGGCCCAGCCTGTCCGCATCGGCCAACATGTCTCATCCCCATATTCATATAAATGGCCTGTCCATGCACCTGTCTAAATGTTCCTTGAAGTTTGCGATAGTACTTTTTAGTTCGTATGTTTATATAGTTACAAGGAGAGATAGCTGAATAGATGTTAATTTGAGGAAGGACATTCTTGCTATTGATGGAGTGCAGCGTAGGTTAACAAGGTTAATTCCCGGGATGGCGTGACTGTCATATGCTGAGAAAATTGAGCGGCTGGGCTTGTACTCTCTGGAGTTTAGAAGGTTGAGTGGGCATCTTATTGAAATATATAAGCTTGTTAAGGGCTTGGACACGCTAGAGGCAGGACACATTTTCCCGATGTTGGGGGTGTCCAGAACCAGGGCCACAGTTTAATAATAATGAGTAAGCCATTTAGAACGGAGACGAGGAAACACTTTTTCTCACTGAGAGTGGTGAGCCTGTGGAATTCTCTGCCTCAGAGGGCGGTGGAGGCAGGTTCTCTGGATGCTTTCAAGAGAGAGCTAGATAGGGCTCTTAATGTTAGCGGAGTCAGGGGATATGGGGAGAAGGCAGGAACGGGGTACTGATTGGGGATGATCAGCCATGATCACATTGAATGGCGGTGCTGGCTCGAAGGGCTGAATGGTCTAATCCTGCACCTATTGTCTATTGCCTATTGTCTATTGATTGAAAATTGGCTTCATGTCTGACGAATCTTATAGAATGTTTCGAGGATGTAACTAGTAGAGTGGATACGGGAGCACTAGTGGATGTGTTATATCAGGACTTTCAGAAGGCTTTCGACAAGGTCCCACATAAGAGATCAGTGTACAAACTTAAAGCACACGGTATTGGGGGTTCAGTATTGATGTGGATAGAGAACTGGCTTGCAGACAGGAAGCAAAGAGTAGGAGTAAACGGGTCCTTTTCACGATGGCAGGCAGTGACTAGTGGGGTACCGCAAGGCTCAGTGCTGGGGCCCCAGCTATTTACGATATATATTCATGATTTGGACGAGGGAATTGAATGCAACATCTCCAAATTTGCGGATGACACGAAGCTAGGGGGGCAGTGTCAGCTGTGTGGAGGATGCTCGAGGCTGCAAGGTGACTTGGATAGGTTGGGTGAGTGGGCAAATGCATGGCAGATGCAGTATAATGTGGATAAATGTGAGGTTATCCACTTTTGTGGCAAAAACAGGAAAGTAGACTGTTATCTGAATGGTGGCCGATTAGGAAAGGGGGAGATGCAAAGAGACCTGCGTGTCATGGTACACCAGTCATTAAAAGTAGGCATGCAGGTGCAGCAGGCAGTGAAGAAGGCGAATGGTATGTTAGCATTCATAGCAAAAGGATTTGAGTATAGGAGCAGCGAGGTTCTACTGCAGTTGTAGTTAGACCACACCTGGAGTATTGCGTACAGTTTTGGTCTCCTAATCTGAGGAAGGACATTCTTGCCATAGAGGGAGTACAGAGAAGGTTCACCGGACTGACTCCTGGGATATCAGGACTTTCATATGAAGAAAGACGGGATAGAATCGGTTTGTACTCGCTAGAATTTAGAAGGTTGAGGGGGGATCTTATAGAAACTTACAAAATTCTTATGGAGTTGGACAGGCTAGATGCAGGAAGATTGTTCCCGATGTTGGGGAAGTCCAGAACAAGAGGTCACAGTTTAAGGATAAGGGGGAAATCTTTTAGGACCGAGATGAGAAAAACATTTTTCACACAGAGAGTGGTGAATCTCTGGAATTCTCTGCCACAGAATGTAGTTGAGGTCAGTTCATTAGCTATATTTCAGAGGGAGTTAGATGTGGCCCTTGTGGCTAAAAGGATCAGGGGGTATGGAGAGATGGCAGGTACAGGATACTGAGTTGGATGATCAGCCATGATCACATTGACTGGCGATGCAGGCTCGAAGGGCCGAATGGCCTCCTCCTGCATCTATTTTCTATGTTTCTATGTTTCATGGAATGAAGCAGAGGGTGATGGTGGAAGGTTGCTTCTCAGACTCGATGCCTGTGACTAGTGGTGTGCCTCAGTGTTCAGTGCTGGGCCAGTTACTGTTTGCCATCTACATCAATGATTTGGACGAGAACATAAAGGACAAGATGAACAAGTTTGCAGGTGATATAAAAGTGGGTGGTTTAGCAGATAGTGAAGATGGTTGTGATTAATTGAAGTGGGATTTTGAACGATTAGCCAAGTTTGCTGAGGAATGGTTGATGGAATTTAATGCAGCGAATTGTGAGGTATTGCATTTTGGGAAGTCTAACATCGGGTGGACCTACGTAGTGAATGGTAGTCCTCTGGGTAGTGTTATAGACTAGAAGGATCTCGAAGTTCAGGTGAAGGTGGACTCACATCTATGCCCCTGTCCCACTTAGGAAACCTGAACGAAAACGTCTGGAGACTTTGCGCCCCACCCAAGGTTTCTGAGCGGTTCCCGGAGGTTGCAGGTGGTTTCCGAAGGTTGCAGGTAGTGGAAGCAGGTAGGGAGACTGACAAAAACCTCCGGGTAACATCCGGGAACTGCACGGAAACATTGGGTGGGGCGCAAAGTCTCCAGACGTTTCCGTTCAGGTTTTCTAAGTGGGACAGGGTCATTGCTGTAGATCGGGTGGTCAAAAAGGCTTTTGGCACATTGGCCTTTGTCTAGCAGAGTATTGAATATAGAGGTTGGAAGGTCATGTTGCAGTTGTATAAGACTTTAGTGAGGCAGCATTTTTTGTATTCTGTTCAGTTCTGGGTACTGTGATATTGGAAAGATTTTGCCCAACTGGAAACTCTACAGTTAACTTTTAAAAGGATGTAGCCAGGGCCTGGTCTACGGGGAGTCGTTGAACAGGCGGGGAACCTATTCCTTGAACCACAGGAGGAGGAAGTGTGATCCTATAGAGGTGTATAAGATCACGAGAGGTATATATCGGGTAGAAACACAGATTCTCTTGCCTTGATTGGAGAATCGTGGTGGAGGGAACATAGGTTTAAGGTGAAGGGGAAAAGATTTAATATAAATCTGAGGTATACCTTTTTAACACAAAGGGTGCTGGATATGTGGACCAAGATACCAGAGGAGGTAGTTGCGACAAGGACGTTCCCACCATTTATGACATAGTTACATAGGTATGTGATTAGGACAGGTTTGGATGGATATGGACAAAATGCAGACCAGTGGACCTAGTGCAGATGGGGCATGTTGACCGGTGTGGGCAAGTTTGTCCGAAGGGCATGTTTCCACACCGCATCACTCTATGACATTATGAGTACCGGTCTCAACTACCTCCTCGGGTCGCTCCTTCCATACATCCCACTTGTTGTGTGAAAAATTAATCTCAGGTTTCTATTAACTAGCAATGTTACAACATTTTGAGATTTTAAAAATCAAACCTGCAAGTTATCCCATCAGATAAAGCATAAAAATAAGTTTAATTTGACACCTAATTCGCTTTCATATCTTCAGTAATGTTATGGCCATTTTCATACTCTGAAATTAGCATCATGTTCCCTATTGCTTTTCCATTGACTTAACTCAAAAGCTGTGATCGAGGACAAACAAAAGCCCACAACTTTCTTAAATATTAAGAGAACTGAATGAACTGTTCAGTTATTATAGATTGAAGCATTCTGAAACAAATATGAAACAATCTTACTTGGATGACCTGAAATGAAAGTATATCATTAGTTAGTTACCTGATTGTAGCTAATTACAAAATTCAATTACTAGATCTAAACATCTATCCATTTCTTAAGAAAACGGCGTTAGAAGTAGCTTTTTAATTTACTCCAGGGATTAAATTGTCCCGAGATTTATTTATTTATTCCGAGAACGGAAGTCGGAACGATTTTTCTGCAGCAGCTGTACAGGCTGAGAAAGTTCGACTCCGACAGGCAGGAAAAAACGGCACGTTAATCCCGACCCCCCCCCCCCCCCCCCTCCCCCTCAAAGGCGCCAGAGTCGCGCACACGGCCAGTGGCAGAACTGCGCCGCCGCTGAAGGTAAGTATTGTAACATTACTATATTAACCACCACCCCCCCCTCCATCTTAAACCTATGTCCCCTGTTTCTTGATTCCCCTACTCTTTGCGTCTACCAGGTCTATTCCTCTCATTATTTTGTTCTAAAAGATCATCCCTCACCCTCCTGTGCACCAAGAAATTATGTACTAGCCTACTGAATATCTCCCTCTAGATCAGCACCATTGGGTCCCGGCAACATCCTACTAAATCTCCTCCACAGCCTTCCCAGAGTGACACCATCTTTCAAATGTAATGTTGCCCACAACTGATCACAATGCTCTAAACATGGCCTCCACAACGTCAATAAACAACGCCAACATGACCTCCCAATTTCTAAAATCAATGGAGGCCAATGTGCCAAAAGCCTTTTTGACCACCCTATCGACCTGTGGTGTTACATTCAACGCACTATGTACCTGTGGTCCAAGATCCCTCTGCTTTACAGTTAATTCATGTTTTTGCGTCTCTTTCAGCCCATCGGTTCAGCCACTCACAGCTCACTCACAGGTGGTTTCACTTCCATCCTGCCTCTAATTCTGAATACACTTGCACATCAGCTGAACGTCAAAATAAAGGAAATCAAAACTTAATTGCTTCTCCAAGTGCAACGCTCTCCTCGGTTGTACTTGAAATATCTGCAGATCTCCTTTGTGCAGTTTTGGTCACCATATTGTCGAAATTATGTCTTATTGCCGGAGGCAGCGTGCAACAGATTCACCAGGATGTTATCTGAAATGGACAGCATTAGTTTCAAGACAGATTCGATCTGGTTGGATTGGTCTCTTTGGAGAAAGAATGTAGAGGGGGGGACCTTACTGAGGCATGTAAAATTATGTCGGCTACAGCAGCGTTGAGTAGATGACACAGTTATTTTCCAATTTTGACGGGCAGCTATTCCACATCAAATGTGGAGCAAACTTTACATAAGAGGGTGTGAGGACAGATAGCAGCACGGCAAATATACAACATTTGGACAGCCGTCTGACTCTGAGAGGAAACATAGAAACATAGAAAATAGGTGAAGTAGTCTGCCATTCGACTACAAAACTCGGCAAGCCAGAACCGACATTCAATATTATTATGGATGATCATCCAGAATCAGTACACCGTTTCTGTTTTCTCCCCATACCCGTTTGATTCTGTCCATAGAAACATAGATACATAGAAAATAGGTGCAGGGGGAGGCCATTCGCCCATTCGAGCCAGCATCGCCATTCAAGTGACTTGGCCTCCACTGCCCTCTGTGGCAGGGAATTCCATAAATTCACAACTCTCTGGGTGAAAATGTTTTTCTCACCTCAGTCTTAAATTACCTCCCCTTTATTCTAAGACGGTGGCCCCTGGTTCTGGACTCGCCCAACATTGAGAACGTTTTTCCTGCATCTAGCTTGGCCAGTCCTTTTATAATTTTATATGTTTCTATAAGACCCCTCCCCCTCATTCTTCTAAACTCCAGTGAATACAAGCCTAGTCTTTTTTTTTAAATCTTTCCTCATATGACAATCTCGCCATCCCAGGGATCATTCTCGTGAACCCACGCTGCACTGCCTCAATCACAAGGATGTCCTTCCTCAAATTAGGAGACCAAAACTGTACACAATACTCCAGATGTGGTCTCGCCAGAGCCCTATACAACTGCAGAACAACCTCTCTACTCGTATACTGAAATCCTCTTGTTATGGAGGCCATCATTCCTTTCGCTTTCTTCACTGCCTGCTGTACCTGCACGCTAACTTTCAGTGACAGGACGCCCAGGTCTCGCTGTACCTCCCCCTTACCTAACCTAACCCCATTGAGATAATAATCTGCCCCCGTGTTCACCCTCGGAGCTATGTGTAAGTTTGTCTTGAAAGCATTCAGTTAACCCCCCCCCCCCCCTCCCAACCCACAGTCTTATGTGGCAGATAATTCCACAGACCCACAACTCTCTGGGTGAAAACGTTTTTCCTCATCTCAGTCTTAATTCGTCTACCCCTTATTCTTAAACTGCTACCTCCTGGTTCTGACCTCCCCCAACATCTGGAACATTTTTCTGCATCTCGCCTGTCCAATCATTTAAACATTGTTATATATTTCAAACAGATCGCCTCTCACCCTTCCAAATTCCAGTGCATATTACCCCAGAAAAATCCATTATTTCATCATATATCAGGGATATGGATATGAATGGAACAAATGCAAGTGAATGAGATTAACGTAGATAGGCGATAGCCATTTAACCATATAACCATATAACAATTACAGCACGGAAACAGGCCATCTCGGCCCTACAAGTCCGTGCCGAACAACTGTTTTCCCTTAGTCCCACCTGCCTGCACTCATACCATAACCCTCCATTCCCTTCTCATCCATATGCCTATCCAATTTATTTTTAAATGATACCATCGAACCTGCCTCCACCACTTCCACTGGAAGCTCATTCCACACCGCTACCACTCTCTGAGTAAAGAAGTTCCCCCTCATGTTACCCCTAAACTTCTGTCCCTTAATTCTGAAGTCATGTCCTCTTGTTTGAATCTTCCCTATTCTCAAAGGAAAAAGCTTGTCCACATCAACTCTGTCCATACCTCTCATCATTTTAAAGACCTCTATCAAGTCCCCCCTTAACCTTCTGCGCTCCAGAGAAAAAAGACCTAACTTATTCAACCTTTCTCTGTAACTTAGTTGTTGAAACCCAGGCAACATTCTAGTAAATCTCCTCTGTACTCTCTCTATTTTGTTGACATCCTTCCTATAATTGGGCGACCAAAATTGTACACCATACTCCAGATTTGGTCTCACCAATGCCTTGTACAATTTTAACATTACATCCCAGCTTCTATACTCAATGCTCTGATTTATAAAGGCTAGCATACCAAAAGCTTTCTTTACCACCCTATCTATATGAGATTCCACCTTGAAGGAACTGTGCACGGTTATTCCCAGATCCCTCTGTTCAACTGTGTTCTTCAATTCCCTACCATTACATCCATGTACATCCTATTTTGATTTGTCCTGCCAAGATGTAGCACCTCACATTTATCAGCATTAAACTCCATCTGCCATCTTTCAGCCCATTATTCCAAATGGCTTAAATCACTCTGTAGACTTTGAAAATCCTCTTCATTATCCACAACACCCCCTATCTTGGTATCATCTGCATACTTACTAATCCAATTTACCACACGTTCATCCAGTTCATTGATGCACATGACAAACAACAAAGGACCCAACACCGATCCCTGAGGCACCCCACTAGTCACCTGCCTCCAACCCGACAAACAACCATCTACCATTACCCTCTGGCTTCTCCCATTCAGCCACTGTTGAATCCATCTTGCTACTCCTGCATTTATACCCATCAGTTGAACCTTCTTAACCAACCTACCATGAGGAACCTTGTCAAAGGCCTTACTAAAGTCCATATAGACAACATCCACTGCTTTACCCTCGTCAATTTCCCTAGTAACCTCTTCAAAAAATTCAAGAAGATTAGTCAAACATGACCTTCCAGGCACAAATCCATGCTGACTGTTCCTAATCAGACCCTGTTTATCCAGATGCTTATATATATTATCTCTAAGTATCTTTTCCATTAATTTGCCTACCACTTAAGTCAAACTAACAGGCCTATAATTGCTAGGTTTACTCTTAGAATTGCTAGGTTTACTCTTAGATAGATCTCGATCTTCATGTATGTGTCGGGCCGAAGTGCCTGTTTCCGTCCTCTTTCTACAATCATTCGACGCTCAACTGGAATCACTGGTTCTATAATCTCAAATGTGCGCTGTCATCGGCATCCCCAGTTGTAGCCACATAGCGGAAACATAACTGACGGCACAACAGTGGCGATACTGTATTGGGTAGTGGTGTCACTAACAATGGAGGTGAATCGTTCAGCTCCCTCGCAAGTGTCTAACAAGTGATTCACTGTCCTCAAACTAAACTACAGCCTGGAAATCCGAGGAATTAAACATCAATAGGAGTAATGTTCTCAAAGGTGCAGATTAAACGACAAAATAATATAACTGCGTCAAATAGGTTGTTCATTTTCAAATATCCCGGACCATTCAAGTGTTTCTTTCAGTCTCTATGTGTACCCAGATATACACATCAGAGAGGGAGAAATGCTCACTTAGATTAATTTTTAAATAGGCACATAAATATATAGAAACATAGAAACATAGCAAATATTTGCAGGAGGAGGCCATTCGGCCCTTCGAGCCAGCACCGCCATTGTCCAGCTTGTCCAGTCCTTTTATAATTGTATATGTTTCTATAAGATCCCCCTCATCCTTCTTACCTCCAGTGGAGACCAAAACTGTACACACTACTCCAGATGTGGTCTTACCAGAGCCCTATACAACTACAGAATAACCTATCTACTCCTATACTGAAATCCTCTTGTTATGAAGGCCAACATTCCATTAGCTTTCTTCACTGCCTGCTGTAACTGCACGCCAACCTTCAGTGACCGGTTTACAAGGACACCCAGGTCTCGCTGTACCACCCACTCACCTAACCTAACAGATTGAGTCTGTGAGAGATCTCTCTAAATTCACTGGAAATTTGAAGGATGAGAAGTGATCATATAGAAACATAGACAATTATTCAGGGTATGGACAGGCGAGATGCAGGAAGAATGTTTCCGATGTTAGGGGAGTCCAGAACTATGGGTCACAATTATAAAATGAGGGTAGGCCATTTAGGACCAAGATGAAAAAAGACGGTTTCACCCATAGAGTTGTGAATCTGTGGGATTCTCTGTCACAGAAGGCAGTGGAGGCCACTTCACTGGATGTTTTCAAGATGGAGTTAGAGATAGCTCAGGGCTAACGGAATCAAGTGATATGTGGGAAAAGGCAGGAACGGATACTGATCAGAATGATCAGCCATGATCATATTAAATGGTGGTGCTGGCTCGAAGGGCCAAAATGCCTACTCATGCACCTAGTTTCTATGTTTCTAAAACACGGTAGGTATCGCAGACGGGTGAGTTGGTCATTTGCTCTCAGACCGACCCAGCTATCTGATCTGGGGGGTTTGAATTCACATCTACCTGTCAGCAGGTTTGAAGTGGTTCTATACAAAATAAAACTACAGATTGAACAGAGCCTCGCCTTGTGTTCACCGGCTGGAACTAATATTCCCCGCTGGACGAAAGGTTACTCAATTCCCCCGTTCGCAGATCTGAAGCGGCATTTTAGGTTTTTCTGCATGTTATGCTATACTTTCAATTGTGTACCGGAGAGAGCCAATTAGTATTTCTCAGAAGTGTTAGTTAAGATGAAAATATCAAATTTAATGCATCATCACCTGCCGTTTCCCTGCGTAGATAGAGCTGCAATGTGTTCATTAAAGATGGCATTAATTATGGATACTGAACTTGAGTTAACCCTTCATAGTCGAACATTTGAAATAAAATGAAAGGATTATTTATTTTAGGTCATGTGTCAAGATTTAATGATATGTCACAGATAATCCAGGCCCATCACTGACCACACTGATAATGTCACTGCTCGTCCAGACCCATCACTGACTACAGTAACAACGTCACACAAATAGGGCGGTGGTTGTTGTATGCATGCATTTTCGTAAAGGGCCTGTCCCACCAGCATGCGATAGCATACGTCTAGCGCGACCAAACGTGGTCGCTTGAGGCGTACGACCTCGCGGGGTCGGTCCCACTTAAAGTGAAGTAACGTAAAGTAAAGTACAGCTCCGCACAACTCCATACGCCTCCGTGGTTCGAATTGGGACCGGCCCCGCGAGGCATTTGACAAAGTGCCGCATGGCAGACTGATCCAGGAGATTAAGACACACGGCTAACAGTGCCATTGTCGTATGAATTCAGAACTGTCTGACTGATGGAAGAGAGAGGGTTGTGGTGAAAGGCCAATATTCAAGCTGCAGGTCTGTGACCAGCAGCGATACACAGGAATATGTGCTGGGAACTCTGCTGTTTGTGACACATGTGAATATCTTGGACATAAATATACACCGGTTGATTTGTAAGTTTGCAGATGATACCATATAACAATTACAGCACGGAAACAGGCCATCTCGACCCCTCTAGTCCGTGCCGAACACATAGTCTCCCCTAGTCCCATATACCTGCGCTCAGACCATAACCCTCCATTCCTTTCCCATCCATATAACTATCCAATTTATTTTTAAATTTATTTATTTTTAAATGAAGATACGAAGATTGCTGGGGTCGTGGGGTGTGAGGGGGGTTGTTTGAGTGTACAGTGGCATATGTGTAAATAAGTGTTATCAACACACTGTGATTTTACTTCTTTTATTCGTATTGTAGCATTACAGAGAGCACTTGCTGTACGTGGTCTGTCACGGTAACTAGAGAGCGATATGTGGGTGGGGAGGTTGTAATTATACTTGTAATATGGGGAGTGGTTAGTAGTGATGAGGTAACTATATTAAGGGTCACATGCATATATCATCTCCATCCTTCCCCTTGGAAATGGAAGACAAACAAAGTAGTGACAGGGCGACCACGTCTCATGCGCTAGAAATGGTTAAGCAAAATCGCCATAGCGGGCAGGTGGCTTGACTACACGTCCCGACCGGGTTCGCATCTCGCCATCTCCCCTCCCTGCAGGAACAAGTGGAGGCAGTACGGCAGCAGGTGCAGACGGCCGAACTGGAACAGGGGAGCCGGGAGGGGACGGGGAAGACTAGGGCAGAAGGGCAGGAGGGGATGCGGGGCTCGCTGTGGACTGCGCGCGGGCAGGCGAGGGAGGATGATCCGGAGGAGGATCGACGGATAGAGCTGTGAGGGTAGAGACCGTGGCATGCGAGGAGCGATGGGCCGAGCTTCGCCTGGAGGCTGATACTTCAGCGGGGGAGCAAAAGGATCTGCGGGTGGTGGTCGCGGGATGTTGGCGGGACCGGCGGTAGATGCATGGTCGACGAGATAGGACCGAGGCGACCCAGCAGAGGCGACTACGGTGGCGAGCCGGGAGTGACCGGTGGGTGTCTGCATGCGGACAACTTGACCGGGGAAAAAGGCGCGGCAGGGGCAGCAGGACTTGTCATGGGAGCGTTTCTGAACATCGCGCTTAAAGGCAATGCGCTCCTGAACAGCAGCGGACTTGAAAACAGAGGGGACGAGTGTGCGCTGGGCCACCGGGATCGGAGGTCTGGTAGTGCGAGACATGAGCCGCTGAGCAGGGGAGCCCATGGCAGGGTCACGGGAAATGTTGCGAAGGTTGAGGAGGGCTAGAAATAAGTCAGAGTTGGACAAACGACATTGTTCCAGTAAGTTCTTTGCACTGCGAACGGCGCGCTCGGCCAGACCGTTGCTTTGCGGGTACTCAGGGCTGCTGGTGAAGTGGCGGAAGTTCCAGCTGTTTGCGAAAGCCCTAAACTCGGAGCTTGTGAATTGGCTGCCGTTGTCAGACTGCAGGCTGGCCGGGGTGCCAAAGGTAGAGAAATGGCGGCGCAGCTTTTCGACAACGGCCGAAGAGGTGAGGGAATGCAGCTGGTCGACCTCGAACCAGTTGGAGTAGGAGTCGACTAGTACCAGGAAGTGTTTGCCTCGCCACTCGAAAATGTCAGTGGCAACCGCCATCCAGGGCAGTTCGGGTGCAGCCTGCTGCAGAATCGGTTGTCGTTGCTGGTGGGGGCGAGGCTGTTGCAGGTGGAACACGAGGAGACCCTCTCCCGGATGTATTGAGCCATACCAGGCCAGTAGAACTGGCTCTGGGCGTGAGACAGGGTGGCTTCGGCCACAGGATGACCGTTATGAGCGGCTCGAAAATAGTGGTCGTGCAGAGCAGCAGGCACTACTACATTGTGTCCTTTCACAACCACGCCGTCGTGGAGTACGAGCCAGGAAGTAGGGCACGGACCAGGAAGTAGGGCACGGCGCCAGCCGGTAGAGCGGAACGACGGTCGGGCCATCCCTGCTGGATGATGGCAGCAAGCTGTTGCAGGGCAGGATCATCGGTAGTGTGCTCGACCAGGGACCTCATCTGCTGTGAAGGGACAATATTGACGTTGAGCACCATCAGGTCAGACATTTCATAGGGGTGGCGATCGGTGGATGTTAGCGGGGCGCGGGATAGCGTGTCAGCCACGAACATGTCTTTGCCCTTCCGGAAAACGACGTTGAAAGTGAAACGCTGGAGCTGCAGCATCATGCGCTGCAATCGGGATGAGGCAGCATGGATCGACTTGTTGAGGATGGTGACAAGCGGCTGGTGATCTGTTTCAATGGTGAAGGTGTTGCACAGTATATAGTCCTTGAATTTGGAGCAGGCAAACACCACGGCCAGTAGCTCCTTCTCGATCTGTGCGTAGTGCTGTTCGGCAGGGGTCATGGTACGGGACGCGTAGGAGACTGGCAGTTGCAGGCCGTCATGGAGCTGTAGACAAGCGGCACTGAGCCCGAACTGAGAGGCGTCGCAGGTGATAATAATGGGACGTTGCAGGTCAAAACATTTACGTGTGGGGGTACTGATCAGCTTGGACTTAAGGATGCCGAAAGCTTTTTGGTATTGAGGGAACCAAGCCCAGGCCGTGTCATTCTTTATCAAATCCCTCAGGGGTGCACTCAGCTCGCTGAGGTCGGGAATGAACTTCCCCAGGTAGTTTACCATGCCCAGGAAACGTTGCAGGCTGGGCACATCGGTGGGTGGTGACATCTCGGAGATGGCAGCCGTTTTCTGTGGATCGGGTTTCAGCCCCGAGGCTGTTAATCCATGTCCAACATATGCGACCTCGGCGACGCGGAAACGGCACTTCTTGGGGTTGAGTTTCAAGTTGCTTTTCCGGGCCCGGTCCAGGACTTGGCGGAGGTTGAAATCGTGCTCAGCGACATCCTTACCGTAGACCAGGATGTCGTCAACGATGATGGCACACGGTAGACCGGCAAACAGTTGCTCCATTGTCCGTTGGAACACCACGCTGGCAGAGTTGATTCTGAATGGCATTCGGAGGAACTTAAATCTGCCGAAGGGGGTGCTGAAAGTTGTCAGGTTGGAGGAATGGTCGTCCAGCGGTATCTGCCGGAGGGAGCTCTTGGCATCGAGGACAGAAAATATTGTGGCCAGACCAACCTGTGCAGCGACGTCCTCTACTGTTCTCATGGGGTAGTGCGGGCGTTTGAGGGCAAGGTTTAGGTCTTTGGGGTTGATGCAAATTCGTATTTCGCTTTTGTCCTTTTTCGCGGTAGCAACCATGGTGGAGACCCACTTGGTGGGTTCGCTGACCGCCTTTAGGATGCCCATTTTTACCATGTTGTGCAGCGTCGATTCTACTTTGTCCTTCATGGCGAAGGAGACACGGTGTGGCGCACGGACCACTGGTTCGATCTTGCGGTCGACGACAATCTTGTAGTTGTAGGGCAGCTTGCCCAGTTCGTCATCAAAGCGGTCAGGATATTCAGTCAACAGGTCCATTAGGGCTTGCACCTTGTGGATGTCACGGTGGAAGAAGACCCGGCCCAGGTCCTGGCATGCTTGGTAGCCCAACAGGGTAATGCAGCTGGAATCGAGAAGTTGGAAAGTGAGGGGCCGAGAGGTCTCCAGTATCTTGCAGCGCAGAGTTGCCTTTCCCACAGGAACAAGCACCCCTCCCCGTATGCATGCAAAGTGGAGCGATCAGAAGTAACTTGCTCATTCGTCCTAATCTTTTTGAAGAGGCTTGTTGACATAACATTCGCAACAGCTCCGGTATCAATCTTAGCGGTGAAGGTCGAGTTGTTCACAGTTACACGAACTGAAGGGTCTGTTATCACTGCAGGTGCATCAAACAGAGAAAATATGCTGGTCTCCCCCTGAGAGGACCCAGATTCAGATACAGAGAATTCGTCGAGATGGTACTGGGAACCGAGCTCGCTATCAGTTTGCTCCAAGTTCTTTAACATACGCCTTGGAGCAGCAGGAGTCTTCCCACGGGAACGGCAGGCAGCAGAAAAATGGTTCAGTTTCTTTCAGTAATTGCACGTTTTGCCCAAAGCAGGGCATACATTGTACTGATGAGTGGCAACGTTACAATTGGGGCACCTTTGCTGGGTACGTCCCCCGGGAGCAGTGCCGGACCTCGGGGGTCGTGGCGGGGTAGGGTTCTGCCGAGGGCGGGTAACGCTGGCAAAGTTAACGTCCTGATCAGCCGGTGACACTGCCGAGGTGACGGCCTCGGCTAAACGGCAGGCATGCATAGCCTCGTTAAAAGACAGGTCGGGCTTGCGCAAAAGTTCAGCCCTTAGCTTTTCATCGCGGAGACCGTAATCCAGAAGGTCCCTGGTCAGCTCCTCGGGGGTCAGCGTCTCAAGGCAGCACCGTCTGGCCAGGTGTCGCAGCGCAGCAACATAGTTCTCAGCAGATTCACCAGGGTGCTGACGCCGACCGAACAGTTTGAAACGTTCTAAAATGCAATTAGTCGGAATGTCGCAAATCGCGGTAAACTTAGCCAATAAACATACCGGGTCCCGAAAAGATTCACCCGCAGCGTGGACGAAGAAGTCTGACCGAGCCAGGGCATCGGGACCAGCCAGGTTGAGGAGTAGAGAAGCTTGAACGGCTGGGGTAGCGGCAGGATGAGCGATTGTGACATAGTGGTCGAAGTCACGTCTAAAGACATCCCATCGATGGGCAATGTCTGCATCGAAAACGAGCACATCGGGTTTGCGGCAAGAAGTGGCCATAACGAGAAAAAAAGAGGGGGTAACAGAAAACTGGGGCAAAATTAAATAAACAACCGATAAACAGGAGGCGCAAAGGTAAGAGGGTTGACACCATGTAAAGATGTGTTATCAACACACTGTGACTTTACTTCTTTTATTCATACTGTCGCATTACAGAGAACACTAGCTGTACGTTGTCTGTCACGGAAACTAGAGAGCGATATGTGGGTGGGGAGGTTGTAATTATACTTGTGATATGGGGAGTGGTTAGTAGTGATGAGGTAACTATATTAAGGGTCACATGCATATATCATCTACAATAAGTAACAAGTAGAACGATGGGAGGGGTGAGGGGAAAATAACAGATGAAGTTTATTCTGAGCAAGCGTGAGATATTGCACTTTAGGAGGTCAAATATATTTGCAAAATATACAATTATTGGCATGACCCTTAATATCATTGATGTTAAAGAGATCTTGGGATCTAAGCTCGTAGCTCCACGAATGTGATAAAATAGACTCTAGTTCCAGGAGCTTGGTGGTGAGTTCGGATGGGATTATGGTGGCAGAGCTATAGGGAGGATCCACCGCAGTCGGGTCACGACCCATGATCCGTATTGTTGCCACGCTACGCCAACTGGAGTACACGCGATGAACTGCAGGTAAGCAATGACCAGTGCTTCCAGCGTAGCGGGCCCGTTAAAACCCGCCGAAATTGACAATGTTTGCGTTGTAAATAATTATGGAAATCGGGATAAGCGTGAATGCCTACTTCAGAATTCCAAAAGTGAGGAGAAATGACGGTAGATAGAAGCAAGATAGGCCCAGCCTCAACTACCTCCTCCGTCAGCTAGTTCAATTCACCCACCACCGTCTGTTGAAAAGTTACCCTCAGTTTCCTATTAATTCTTTTCCACTTCACTTTGTACCCATGCTTCGACCCCCCCCCCCACGCTGGGCAACAGATTATGTGCATCTAACTAAATTGTGCTCTATGCAAGATTCCAGCATTTGCAGTTTCTCCCTCACCTATATCCACCTATCAATTCTGAAGATGGGTCTCAACCTGAAATTTCACCCATTCCTTCTCACTATACATGCTGCATGTCCCGCTGAGTTACTCCAGCATGTTGGATCCATCTATCACTTGCCAGGCTTTATCCAGCCCTCGTCTCTCTTTTCCAGCTTCCACCCCCCACCCTCTCCAATCAGTCTGAAGAAGGGTCCTGACCAAAACGTTGTCTGTCCATTCCCTCTAAAGCAGTGGAGGAATTCAGTGGGTCAGGCCGCATCTGTAGACAGAAGGAAATCTAAGGCGACCACTCCCACCTCTCCTTCCGAACTTTCTCCATCCCCTACACCAAGCAGTCTGAAGAAGGGTCCCGACCTTGAATGCTGCCTGTCCATGCTCTCCAGAAGTGCAAGTTACTCCAGGAGATTTTGTCTCTTTTTGTAAATCAGCATCTGCTGTTCCTTGTATCTTGACTATGCGTGCATTTCACCCTACACTTGCGCTCGGTCCGCCAAGGCCTGCTGGATCTCCTGGTTGCCAACCATTTTAACTCCCCTTCCCATTCCCACACGATATGTCTGTCCTGGGCGTACTCCATTGCCAGAGTGAGGTGGCACGTAAACTGGAGGGACAGCACCTCATAGTTTACAGCCCAATGACATGAACATTGATTTTTCCAAATTAAATAGACATCCCCCTCCCCTCCTTCCCCTGTCTTCTTCTCGCTGGCGAAAGGTGTCAGGATTTAACCAGAGTCACCGTTTCCTGTATTTTCAATATGTTTTAAAAGTATATTTTATTGTTTCTAGGTTTGTTTTGCATGGGGGGGGGGGGGGGGGGGGGGGGGGGGGTATTGGGGGAAACGTTTTTTCAGTCACTTACCTCGACGGTTATGCGACTTTTCTCATTTGCCGAGGATCGCCAGTGGGGAGCTCCAACCTGGAGGCCTGTGGACTTTAACACCGTGAAGCCCGCGGTCTCCGGTAAGAAGAGGCCAACTCAGGAGCTCCTTGTTGCGGAGTGTTCCATTCCGACCCGATGCCGGAGTTTCTGTCATCCCGACGCGAGGGATTCGGTCATAGGACCGTCGGCAGCGGCGACTGCGGAGGGTTCAACAACTCCGACCTCGGGTGAACAAACAAAGAAGATGATTGAACTGTATTACCTTCCATCACAGTGAGGAATGTGGATTCCGCTGTGGTGGATGTTTCTGTTACATTTTATTTTATGTGGCTGAGTGTCTTGTTGCTTTCTACTTAGTATAGCTGTATGGTAACTGAAATATCACTGTACCTCAATTGGTGCATGTGAATGTAAATGTGAACTGAACAAACTCTGTCTTGAAAACATCCAGTGAATTGGCTTCCACTGCCTTCTGTGGCAGAGAATTCCACAGATTCACAACTCTCTGGGTGAAAAGGTTTTGCCCCATCTCAATCCTAAATGACCTAGCCCTTATTGTTAAACTGTGGCCCCTGGTTCTGATAATATCCTAGTTATATAATATAAATTATAACGTAAGGTATTTTATTAAGTAAAGATTAATTTGACATTTTTGGGTTCTGAAGCTTTGTAATTATGTGCTGTAGATGAGCTGGGTGATCAGGAAATTGGAGGCCAGCATTCAAACTACATCCAAGCTGCTTCCTGTTGTGCCCAAGCGAAAGATATTGGCAATGGTGGGAGAGGATGTGTTTCCTGAGAAGGTGCTGGCTTCTGTCAATAGAAGCCTTGAGAGAGAATGTGTTTCCTTTGGAGTTGGGTCTCTGTAAACAGGAACTTCTGTGGGTAATTGATAAAGATCCTTACATTATTTAAGAAGGTACTGCAGATGATAGACCTTTGACTAAGTTCCTGTTGTGTGGAGGTTTGTAACGAATGTTTGTGATCGATATAACCATAGCATGAGAAGTATTGTGTTAATTACAAAAATGCTTTGAATATTCTGTGATTGATGTGTTCGACGTCATTGCTCCAACTCTGTATAAACATGTGACTACGTTTCCAAAATACTATAAAATGATGCTGAATGTCTTTGTTCATTAGGGTGATGGCCCAGGAGGGTTAAGTATGTGTTGAATACTTGACTTTGTATCCCCTGGCACTCTCGCCGGCTAAATGATCAGTAAAGCTTGTGTTGGTTGATCCAACCTATTGTGAGTTGTCTGGTTTAAGAAATTAACCTTAACAGTTCTGTACTCCCCCAACATGGCGAACATGTTTCTTGTATCTACCCTGTCCAATCCCTTACTTATTTTATATGATTCTATAATATACCCGCTCATCCTTCTGAATTCCAGTGAATACCAACCCAGTCGACCCATTCTTTCAACATATGTCAGCCCCGCCATCCCCGGAATTAACCTTGTGAACCTACGCTGCACTCCCTCAATAGAAATAATGTCCTCCCTCAAATTAGGACCAAACCTGCACACAATTCTCTAGGTGTGGTGTCACTAGGGCTGTGTACAACTGCAGTAGAAACTCCGTGCTCCTAAACTCAACTCCTCTCGCTATGAAGGCCAACATGCCATTAGCTTTCTTCACTGCCTGCTGTTCCTACATGCTTACTTCCAGTGACTGATGTACAAGGACACCCAGGTCTCGTTGTACTTCCCATTTTCCTAACCTGACACCATTCTGATAATAGAGTGCTTGAGTAATACCTTACACTTATCTCATGCGACTCTCAGTCCGAAGGTTCCTTCTCTCCAGAGATGCTGCCTGTATCGCTGAGTTACTCCAGCACTCAGAAACGTCACCTATCTATGTTCTCCACAGTTGCCGCCTGACACGCTGAGTTACTCCAGCACTCTGTGAAACGTTACCTATCCATGTTCTGATCAGATGCTGCCTGACCCGTTGAGTTACTCAAGCACTTTGTGTCTATTGAGCAAGAGCATCCATATAAAACTATCTGTCCAGTCCAAAGCTCAATGAATGACCAGTCTACACATCGCACACAGCTTCCTTTCATCTGAAAGTCTTTCATGCTTTGCATAGGGTAGTTATCAATAACCATTTCACACAAGTGGTTAATGACTTGTTCACATTAACTTTGAAACGTCACCGATCTGTGTCTGTCTTCAATATTCACATCTGTGGTGGAATGGCCTACTCCAGCACCTATTTTTCTGTTTCCCTGGTTTCAGGCATTTCACAAATGTTGTCATCGAGAGAATGGGTGTATTACAGGGAAAGGAAATGGGCCACAGAGCAATAAAGAACCATTTTGAAGTAAAGAGCACTTTTACTGAAGTAAAAATCTAATTTTTAAACAGGAACTTCCATTGAATCCCTATAATAAATTGCTCCAATTTGTGGTCAACACTCGGGCCAATCTGTGACCAACGCTCCCACCACGTGGTGAACGGCTGCACTGCAGGCTCGTCAGGTATGTGGGCAACACTCCCACCGTGTGGTGATCCGCTGGACTGCAGGTCCGTAGATATAATTGGCCGGGTCTGCAGTACACCGGATCAGCACACGGTGGGGGTGTTGACCGCAGATCGGACGGGCTGCAGTGCAGCGGATCACCAGACGGTGAGAGTGTTGTCCACATATCAGACGATACCTGCAGTGCAGTGGATCACCACATGGTGGGAGTGTTGACCACAAACTTGAAGGGCCTGCAGTGCAGCGGATGACCACGTTTTTTTAATTATACAAATACTTTTATTTCAAAAAATAAAAATCAACATACAGACTATTAACACAATCAAATAATGCCTATATTGATAGTTTACAAACGTTCATCAGATTAATATAGCAAGTGGAGTTGAGTATAGGAGCCAAGATACCCTTCTGCAGTCGGACAGGGCCCTGGTGTGACCACGCCTGGAGTATTGTGTGCAGTTTTAGTCTCCTAATTTGAGGAAGGACATTCTTGCTATATAGCCAAGTCAGGGGATGTGGGGAGAAGGCAGGAACGGGGTACTGTTTGGGGATGATAAGCCGTGATCACATTCAATGGTGGTGCTGGTTCGAAGGGCCGAATGCCCTACTCCTGCACCTATTGTCCATTGGCTCTGGCAGAGCCAGAATCTCCACATGCTGGCATTAAAACTCTCAACTCCAGTACCAGGTGTGTTGAGCTTCACCCATGCTCCTCTGGGGAGGTCAGACCCTGGACAGCTTTTATCTGGTGAAGAGATGTAGCTGTGTAATGGAGATGAGGTTGCCTTCCACTCCTGTGATCACTTGGTGGCTGTCCAGTGTGCTTTTGACTCAGTTGGCTGGATGGATGCTAGGAGTTGTTTTCCATGTGGAGCAAAGGGGTGATGGGAGAGAAAAGGGGTGGGGGGGGGGGAGACAGGGAGAGTGGGGGAAGAAAGAGAGGGGGAGATAGAGGGGAAGAGATGGGTAGAGAGGGGGGGTGTGAGAGAGAGGGGGGGGGGGAGAAAGATGGGGAGAGAGAGAAGGGGAAGGCAATCTAGAGGGGGAGAGAGAAAGGGGTGAGACAGAATGGGGCGAGAGAGGGGGAGAGAAAGATGGGGAGTGAGAGGGGGAGAGAGAGGGAGAGAGAGACGGGGAGAGATAGGGGTGGAGAGAGAGAGGGTGAGGAGAGAGTGAGGGGGACGAGATTGTGAGGCGGGAGACGGGGGGGGGGGGGTCTCTGCTCTGTGCTGATAGCCTGATGGAGGCGGTGATCAGACAGCCCTCAGAGCCTATAATACAGTCTTGTGGCCCAGAATTTAGGCCAAAGCCCAGAATTTAGGCCCGGAGTCTACACCACAGGCCCAGAGCTTACAACACAGGCCTGGAGACTATTACACAGGTCTGGAGTCTATAACACAGGCCTGGGGCCTATGACACAGGCCTGGGCCCTATGACATAGGCCTGGAGCATATGACACATTTGATACTGTCGACCACACCATCTGGTACTGGGTTGGTATTGATGGCACTGCCCTGAGCTGGTTCATCTCCTACCTCAAATGTCGGTTTCTCTACTAACATAGGCAACTCTCTCTCCTCCCCAGCTATCCTCTGCTGTGGGGTTCCACAAGGTTCCATCCTTGGCCCCATTCTCTTCCCCCTGTATATGCTCCCCTTAGGCCAAGTCATTGAAAGGCATGGCATTTCCTTCCATTGCCACGCAGACGATATACAACTCTATCTCCGCCTGAAGTCCAAAACCAATCAAATCTGCTCAGCCTTACCCGTCTGCGGTGATCCTTCTTGGCCCCTCGAATTCAATCAAAATGATAGCAGGCAGCCTTGGAAGCCTTACCCCATTACTCAAAATCACGTCAAAAACCTTGGCGTGATATTTGACTCAGTATTGAAATTTGACAAACAAGTCAATTCCGTGGTAAAAGCTAGCTTCTTTCAGCTTCGGACGATAGCTAAAATAAAACAATTCCTCCAGTTTGATGACCTCGAAAAGCTCATCCACACATTTATCTCCTCCCGCCTAGATTACTGCAACTCCCTCTACAGTGGCATCAGCCAATCTTCCCTGTCCCGCTTGCAACTTGTCCAAAACACCACAGCGAGACTACTGATGGGCACCCGAAAAAGGGACCACATCACCCCGATCCTGACCTCCCTCCACTGGCTCCCTGTGCGGTTCAGAATAAATTTCAAGATCCTCCTTTATACCTACAAAGCCCTTAATGGGCTTGCCCCCATCTACATCAAAAGTCTGCTTACCCACCACACCACCTCCAGGTCCCTCAGATCAGCCAACTTGGGGTTACTGAACATCCCACGGTCTAGGCATAAGCTCAGGGGCGACCGGGCCTTTGCGGTTGTAGCTCCAAGACTGTGGAACAGCATCCCTCTTCCAATCAGAACTGCCCCCTCCATCGACTCCTTTAAGTCGATACTTAAAATTCATCTCTACTCCCAAGCCTTTCTTGACGTCCTCTGAGCGAGGGCTATATGTATGTAGTGATGTTTGTATTTCATCTAGGAACCACTGTTGTATAACGTCAGTACCTCCACCAATGTAAAGCACTTTGGCCAACGAGAGTTGTTTTTTAAATGTACTATAGAAATAAATGTGACTTGACTTGACTTGACGTGACACAGGCCTGGAGCCTATGACACAAGCCTGGAGCCTATGACACAAGCCTGGTGCCTACGACACAGGCTTGGGGCCTATGACACAGGCCTGGGACCTATGACACAAGCCTGGGGCCCATGGCACAAGCCTGGGGCCCATGGCACAAGCCTGGTGCCTATGACACAAGCCTGGGGCCTATGACACAGGCCTGGTGCCTATGACACAGGCTTGGGGCCTATGACACAGGCCTGGGGCCTATGACACAAACCTGGGGCCTATGACACAAGCCTGGAGCCTACCACACAGGCCTGGGGCCTATGACACAAGCCTGGGGCCTATGAAACACAGGTCGGAAGGTCTAGAACTTAGGCGAAAGCCCACAACACAGGCCCGGACGCCAACGGACGTAAAACAGCCGTGAAGTCTACAAAACACAGGCCTGGACGCCAAGAACTTTGGGCAAAGCCCGGACCACAGGCCTGGGGCCTAAAACACAGGCCTGACGCCAACGTACAAAAACCTCTGAACCAAAGAGCATTATTACAAGATATTTTTGTGGGTGCTTAGCCACAGATATAGTATATTTGTGTATTTATGCTTGGAACTAAATGTTTTAGAGTGAAACTTTTTGGTCCAAAAATCAGCAATTTGACGATGAAATGCATTAATAAAAGCAAAATAGAGCATGATTTCTCCACCCTCTCTCTCTCCCCCTCACTCTCTCCTGCCCCCTCTCTCTCCCCCTGAGCGATGGGAGGGAGGGAGGGAGGGAGAGAGAGAGAGAGGGGAGGGGGTTGAAAGGGTGAGTGAAGGAGAGAGAATGATTGCAAACAAAAATTACATACAAAAGCAGACTAAATTCTCTCTCACTCTCTACGTGTGGAGGAGGGAGATGGGGAGAGGTGGGGGACGAAGATGCCCCCTCCCGATCTACCCTCACTCCCACACTCTCCACCTTCCCTCCCACTCTATCCCTCTCACTCTACCCCCCCACCCCTCCAGCACTGGCCCCCTCCCTCTCTACCCCCCTTCCTCCCACACCCCCTCTCTCCCACTCTTACCACTCGCCCTCCCATTCTGCCCCCTCTCTCCCACCCCTCCTACTGTGGGCTTTGGCCTATGATCTGGACCGCAGAGCCTGTTTTTTGTAGGCCTCATGGCAATGTTGCAGGCCTGGGCCTAACCTCTGGGCTTCGGCCTAATTTATGGTCCTCGGAGCCTGTCAAGTAAAGGCCTACTGGAGTCAGACTCCTGTTGCTAGAGAAGGCCTAGCCTTTTGTCAAGGAAGGCCTACTGCCAACAGGCTTCTGTTGCAAAGGAGGTTCTACAGGTATCAGGCTCACATTGCTAAGAAACTCACACAGAAGCGCTCGCTCACTCCGCACTAATAAATGAATCTTTTCGCCACTGCTTCTCACAATTAATGCTTCTTGTAATTTTGGGGACCAGAATAGAACACCACACTCCGAAAGTATTGCCCCACACACTCACCAACATCTTTTGTACAGCAGCTCTAACATGATGCATGTCCCAACTAACTCTTGTACTCAATGCTCTGACTGATGATGAAGGCGAGCAAGTTGACAAACTGTTGCTGCTGCTTCTTCATCACCCCATCTATCTGTCTGTCTGTGTATTAGCGCTTTCAGAGTGTTATGCCCTCACCCCCCCTCTCTCTCGGTAAGTTTGTAGACAGCAGCAGCAGCAGCAGCAGCCGCAGCAAAATTGGTGATGTACAGAACTTTAAAAGCAAGCGACTGACTTACACTCTGAAATTGCAGCCGGGTCCAGATTAACTGGAAATGTGGGCCAAGGAATAATGGCAGATTGAATTTAACTTGGACAAGTGTAAAGTGGCAAGTTAAATCAGTGCAGCAGCAGCAGCAGGACTTACACTGTTAATGGCAGCAGAGCCCCAGAGAATGTTGTAGGAGGACACAGAGACCGCTGAATAGTACGAGTGCATGATAAACATGGTGATGAGGAAGCAGTTTGTCAAACTTGTCTTCATCAGTCAGAGTATTGAGTACAAGGCTTGGGACAATAGCTGGACAAAAAATGTCAGATTAAAAAATACATCAAAAGGCTGAGGTGGAGAGAGAGAGATGGGAGGGAGAGAGGGAGAGGAGAGAGACAGAGAGAGGGGTGAGGCGGGTGAAAGAGTGAGAGAAAGAGGGAGAATTATTGCATACAAAAATTACATACAAAAGCAGAGCAAATTCTCTCTCACTCTACGTGTGGAGGAGGGAGATGGGGAGGGGTGGGGGAGGAAGATGTCCCCTCCCTCTCTACCCTCCCTCCCCCCCACTCTACCCCCTCCCTCTACCTCCTCCCATTCTCATACTACCCCCTCCATCTCTGCCCTGTTCCTTTACCCTCCCACTCCCACTCCCTCTACTCCCACTATTCCACCACCCCCTCCCTCTCTAACCTGCTCCTATCTACCCCCCTCCCTCTCTAACCTCCTCCCTCTATCCCCCTCCCGTTCTCCCTCTACCCCTCTCCATCGCGGCCCCATATCCTCTCTACCCCTCTTCTCCTCCCTCTCTACTCGCCTCCCACTCCCGCTACCCCTCACTCTGCCACTCTACCCTATCCCCGTCCCTCTCTGCCCTTCCCGTTATACCCCCTCCCTCTCTAATCCCCTACCGTCTACCCACCTCTCTCTCTCCCAGCCCTCCACCTCTACCCCCTCCCTCTCTAGGGATTGAAGAGGGAGGGTGAAGAGGCAGAGGGGAGTGTTGGTGGATGAGGAGAAATGAGCCGCGCCTGTGCAGTTGGGGGCTATGCATGTGTGATGCAATATTGTGTTAGGGGAATGGCTTACATTAGGGGAACGGGTGAGTGGTGGAAGATTACGTTGAGGGAGCAGACCCAACGGGTCAGCATTTAGCACTAATGCCTCCATAGAAACATAGAATCATAGAAAATTGGCGCAGGAGTAGCCCATTCGGCCCTTCGAGCCTGCACCGCCATTCAATATGATCAGGGCTGATCATCCAACTCAGTATCCTGTACCTGCCTTCTCTCCATACCCCCTGGTCCCTTTAGCCACAAGGGCCACATCTAACTCCCTCTTAAATATAGCCAATGAACTGGCCTCAACTACATTCTGTAGCAGAGAATTCCAGAGATTCACCACTCTCTGTGTAAAAAATGTTTTTCTCATCTCAGTCCTAAAAGATTTCCCATTTTTCCTTAAACTGTGACCTATGCCTACGTCCTGTGGCATCTCCTATGTCACAGCGTGAACCAGTCAGCCGCATCTGCACAGTTGGGAGCTATGGATGAGTGGTGGAACATTCGGGGACCAGCCTTCCTGTGTGACGCTGTGCCCGCCCCCCCCCCCCCCCCCACCCCGGATTGAGCGACGGGACCCAACAGGTTCCACTTGGTGTAGTAACCAGCTAAAAGTTTCTATAAGTAGAGATAAGCAATGTTCACCATTGAAG
Organism: Amblyraja radiata; assembly: GCF_010909765.2. Lineage (NCBI taxonomy): Eukaryota > Metazoa > Chordata > Chondrichthyes > Rajiformes > Rajidae > Amblyraja > Amblyraja radiata. The sequence goes on from NC_045999.1 coordinate 15,563,425, forward strand.
GCTGAAATGGCTTCAAATAGAGATGATTGGTGAAGAATAGCCTGAAACTAAATGTAACATTGTTTGCGATCAAAAAAGTATGTTGTGCAGTGTGTATAATAATTACTCATTTGCTTCTGCAACATCGGTGACGGCAACAATAGAAAAAGGTGAGAGTGTTTACAAGGATTTGACCACAATTGAATCAATGGATCTTATTTGGTACAACTAATCGATTATTTGTCAGTTATACCTTGCTGTAGAAATCGTTAGTCTCTTCACAAAGGCAAGAGTGGGCATGTTGCTAAAGAAACTCCTCAGAAACTCTTTGGAGGAAAGGAAACATTTCCTAATCTAATCAAATCCATTTAAACAAACAAAATACAACAGTGGCCAAATGATATTGACATTTGCAGGAACTATCTTTGAAGTAGTGGGGAGGTGTCCGACTGCCCTGCGACTACAGATATGCATGGAGGCAAGAATAGTTTCTTATCATTTCTGGAGATGGTTGGCTTTTTCTTTCATTATGGATAGCACACCATGAATTCTGAAGAATTCCGAAGAACACAGTCAGGTCAGGAAAAAATTGCTTTATTTGTTACGCAAGGCACAAATGCATCAAAACTTTCTTTGAAAAATCACTTTAAAATGCCTTTAAGTTTTTGGGCCAGTGGCAGCCAGCTGGTACTGTGAGCCGTCGGCTGTGTGCAGCTTGGCTCACTTTTGCATTGTGAATTGGGTACAGTATGAATGAGAAGATGCTGGTTCTGTTGCTTGTCTGCTCCTCGACAAGGAGGGCTTATATTAGGAATACTTCCCCATCCGTTTCCCGCCACGGATGGCTGACCTGCTGAGTTCTACCAGCACTTTAGAGGGGAATGGAGAGTTGACATATCTGGTCTGGACTCTTCTTTGGGCTGATGGAATCGGGGGAGAAAGCTGGAAAAAGAGATGGGGTCAGGACAGACTCCATGACTTGATTAGGAGGGGGGGGGGGGGGGGGGGGGGGGGGGAGTCTCCTTAATTTGGAGAATTCAATGTACATGTTATTGGGCTGCAAGCTTTGAGGTGCTGTTCCTCCAGTTTGTGTGTCACATCACTCTGGCAATGGTGGAGGCCCAGGACAGAAATACCAGTGGGAAGGGGAGTTGAAATGGTTGCGTTGAGGGGACCAGGCCTCTCGTGTGACTGGAAACCGACGGGTCCCACTTAGTCTAGTCTTGCAATAAAATCACAAAGCAAATCTGCAAAGTCCCCGGTTTTCATTTTCCTTTAATTTCCCTCTAAATTAATTACTTCCAATCAAAAAAGAGAATTAATTCATTGGAATACGACTTGGCTCCAGCGGGTTGACGAGGAAAAGTCCTTGTTTACGGCAGCTGGAGTCTTGCGGACGACCAAGTGCAGAGAGCGAGATCCCAATGTTCGGAGTTGAGGGGGAACGGCTGGGGGACGGGAAGCGGTGACTCCGAATTAATCCTGATGCCTTTCACCAGCGAAAAAAAGACAGAGGAATGACAAAGAGATGGTCCACGATGGGGCATGTCTCCTTAATTTGGAGAATTCAATGTTCATGTCATTGGGCTGTAAGCTATGTGGTGCTGTTCCTGCAGTTTGCCTGTCACCTCACTCTGGCAATGGAGGACGCCCAGGACAGAAAGACCAGTGTGGGAATGGGAAGGGGGGGGGGGGGGGGGTTAAAATGGTTGGTAACCAGGAGATCCAGCAGGCCTTGGCAGACCGAGCGCAAGTGTAGGGTGAAATGCACGCCTAGTCTAGATACAAGGAACAGCAGATGCTGGTTTACAAAAAGAGACACAATCTCCTGGAGTAACTTGCAACTCTGGAGAGCATGGACAGGCAACATTCTAGGTCAGGATCCTTCGTCAGACTGCTTGGCGTGGGGGGTGGAGAAAGTTGGAAAGGAGAGGTGGGAGTGGTGGGAGTGGTCGCCTTAGATTCCCTTCGCTCTACAGATGCGGCCTGACCGACTGAGTTCCTGCACCGCTTTCGAGGGAATGGACAGACAACGTTTTGAGTCAGGACCCTTCTTCAGACTGATTTGAGAGGGGGGGGGGGGGGAGGTGGAATTGGATAAAGAGAGATGGGGTCTGACAAAGTCTGGCAAGTGATAGGTGGATACAAAATGCTGGAGTAACTCAGCGGGACAGGCAGCATCTCTAGAGAGAAGGAATGGGTGATGTTTCAGGTTGAGATCCTCCTTCAGAAGTGATAGGTGGATATAGGTGATGGAGACAAAATAAACTGCAGATGCTGGAATGTTGCATAGAACACAATTTAGTTAAATGCATAGAATGCATAAAATGCAGAGGACATGGGCTCAAGGTGAAGGGGAAAAGATTACAGAAATCTGAGGGGAAACTTTTCAACAGAGGGTGGTGGGTGTATGGAACAAGCTGCCGGAGGAGGTAGTTGAGGCTAGGTCTATCCCAACATTTAAGAAACAGTTATAGACAGTTACATAGATAAGACAAGTTTCGAGGGATATGGACCAAATGCAGGCTGGTGGGACAAGTGTAGCTGGGACATATTGGTCAGTGTGGGCAAGTTGAGCCGAAGGTCCTGTTTCCACAGTCTATCACTATGACTCTAACACGAAGTGCTGCAGTGACACTGCGGGTCAGACAGCATCTGTGGAGAACATGGATTGGTGACATTGCAGAGTGCTGGTCTAACTCAGCAGACGAGGCAGCATCTGTGGAGTCACCGCTGCTCCAGCAGGTGAAGCATTTACCACAGGACGGGCAGGGGAAGGGACGCTCACCGCTGTGGGTACGCCCGTGCTGCCACAGGCTGGGCATGCGGGTGAAACCCTTGCCACACTCAGCACACACAAAGGGCCTCTCTCTGGTGTGTATCCCGCTGATGCTCCCGCAGCCCCCATGCTTTCTTGTCACAGCGGGAGCAGCTGCTCGCCGGCGTTGGCCCGCCGGTGCTGCCGCAACCCACGCTAATTTTCAAATGCCTCAACACAGTACGGGCCGTCGTAGGTCTGGCCAATGGTGTGCATTCACTGGCGAGACAGGGCGTGCAAGGCCATGGCAAAGCGCTCTTCACACACCGGGCTGGGACGGGGCCGTAGCAGGCGTGCACCCACTGGTGGGACACCAGCCTGGAGGAGCGGGTGAAGCCCTCGCCGCACTGGGCACAGGTGTAGGGGCGCTCGCCGGTGTACTAGCAGGCTGGTGGAGCTGATGTAGAGTGGTTATTCATTAAGCTTTGGACTGGCCAGATAGTTGTATCTGGATGCTCTTATTCCATAAACACAAAGTGCTGCAGTAACTCAGCGGGTCAGGCAGCATCTGTGGGGAACAAAGTTAGGTGACGTTTCAGAGTGCTGGTGTAATTCAGCGGGTCAGGCAGCATCTCTGGTCAATGTGGATAGACGATGGTTCAGATCTGAAGAAGGGTCGTGACTCAAATAAACATTTCCTATCCACATGTTCTTCACAGACCGACACAAAATGGTGGAGTAACTCAGCATCTCTGGAGAGAAGGAACCTTCTTCAGACTGAGAGTCACAGGAGAGGGAGACACAGTGATGAGGAAGTGTATGGTATTACTCCAGCACTCTGTATTATCTGAATAATGTCAGGTTATAAAATGGTAAGTACAACGAGACCTGGGTGTCCTTCTACATCAGTCACTGAAAGTAAGCATGCAGGTACAGCAGGCACTGAAGAAAGCTCATGGCATGTTGGCCTTCATAGCGAGAGGAGTTGAGTTTAGGAGCAAGGAGGTCCTACTGCAGTTGTACAGGGCCCTAGTGACACCACATCTGAAGAATTATGTGCAGTTTTGGTCTCCTAATTTGAGGAAGGACATTCTTGCTATTGAGGGAGTGCAGCCTAGGGTAACAAGGTTAACTCCTGGGATGGCAGGACTGACATATGTTGAAAGAATGGGTCGACTGGGCTTGTATTCACTGGAATTCAGAAGGATGAGCGGGTATTTTATAGAATCATAAAAAACAGTGAGGGATTGGACAGAGTAGATGCGGGAAACATGTTCCCCATGCTGGGGGAGTCCAGAACTGTTAAGGTTCATTTCTTAAAACAGTCAACTCACAATAAGTTAGATCAACGAACACAAGCTTTACTGATCATTTAGCTGGCGAGAGTGCCAGTCAAGTATGCAACACATACTTAACCCTCCTGGGACATCACTCTAATGATTCAGCATAATTTTATAGTATTTTGGAAACGTAGTCACATGTTTATACAGTTGGAACAATGACGTCTAACACATCAATCACAGAGTATACCCATTCAAAGTATTCTTGTCACTACAGTACTTCTCATGCTATGGTTATATCGATCACACACTTTAGTTACAAACCCCCAAACAACAGGAACTTAGTCAAAGGTCTATTATCTGCAGTACCTTCTTAAACAATGTAAGGATCTTTATCAATTATCCACAGAAGTTCCTGTTCACTGAGACCCAACTCCAAAGGAAACACATCCTTTCTCAAGGCTTCTGTTTACAGAAGCCAGCACTTTCTCAGGAAACACATCCTCTCCCACCATTATCAATATATTTTGCTTGGGCACAACATGAAGCAGCTTGGATGCAGTTTGAATGCTGGCCTCCAATTTCCTGATCACCCAGCTCATCTACAGCATAGAATTACAAAGCTTCAGAACCCCAAAATGTCAAATTAATCTTTACTTAATAAAATACCTTATGTTATAATTTATATTATATAATTAGGATATTATCAGAACCAGGAGCCACAGTTTAACAATAAGGGCTAGGTCATTTAGGATTGAGATGGGGAAAAACGTTTTCACCCAGAGAGTAGTGAATCTGTGGAATTCCCTGCCACAGAAGGCAGTGGAGGCCAATTCACTGGATGTTTTCAAGAGTTAGTTCAGTTCACATTTATAGTCACATGTGCCAATTAAGGAACAGTGATATTTGAGTTACCGTAGAACCATACTAAGTAAAAAGCAACAAGACACACAGCCACATAAAATAAAATTTAACAGAAACATCCCCCACAGCGGAATCCACAATCCTCACTGTGATGGAAGGTAATAAAGTTCAATCATCTTTCTCGTTTGTTCTCCCGTGGTCGGGGCAGTTGTACCCTCCGCAGTTGCCGCTGCCGACGGTCCGATGTCCGAAACCCTCTCGTCCGGAGGATGGAAACACCGGCGTCGGGAACGATTGGAACACCCCGCAGCATGGCCTCCCGAGTCGGCCTGTTCTTAACAGAGACCGCGGGCTTCACTGTGTTAAAGTCCACAGGCCCCGAGGTTGGAGCTCCTCACGGGCGATACTCGGCAAAGGAGAAAAATCGCACCTCCGTCGAGGTAAGTGACTGAAAAAAGGTCTCCCCCCAATCCCCCCCCCCATGCAAAACATACCTAGAAACACTAAACCATACTTTTAACTTACTTAGAGATGGTCCATGAGGAAGGGGGGAGGGGGGGATGTCCATTTAATTTGGAGAATTCAATGTTCATGTCATTGGGCTGTAAGGTTTGAGGTGCTGTCACTCCAGTTTGTGTGTCACCTCACTCTGGCAATGGAGGAGGCCCAGGACAGGAAAACCAATGTGGGAATGGGAAGGGGAGTTGGCAACCGGGAGATCCAGCAGGTCTTGGTGGACCGAGCGCAAGTGTAGGGTGAAATGATCGCCTAGTCTATATACAAGGAACTGCAGATGCTGGTTTACAAAAAGAGACACAATCTCGTGGAGTAACTTGCACCTCTGGAGAACATGGACAGGCAACATTCTAGGTCAGGACCCTTCTTCAGACTGCTTGGTGTGGGGGGGGGGGGGGGGGGGGGGGATAAAGGTTGAAAGGAGAGGTGGGAGTGGTCGCCTTAGATTACCTTCCCTCTACAGATGCGGCCTGACCAACTGAGTTCCTCCACCGCTTTAGAGGGACAGACAAGGTTTTGAGTCAGGACCCTTCTTCAGACTGAGTGGAGAGGGTGGGGGGAGGACACTGGAAAAGAGATGGGGGCTGGAGAAAGCCTATCGGACACAAGATGCTGGAGTAACTCAGCGGGAGGGGCAGCAATGGGTGATGTTTCTCCAGAAGTGATAGGTGAATATAGGTGAGGGAGACACAAGAAACCACAGATGCTGGAATCTTGCATAGAACACAATTTAGTTAGATGCACAGAATCTCTTGCCCAGAGTGAGAAAATCGAGGACCAGAGGACATGGGTTCAAGGTGAAGGGTAACTTTTCAACAGAGGGTGGTGGGTGTATGGAACAAACTGCCGGTGGAGGTAGTTGAGGCTGGGACTATCCCAACATTTAAGAAACAGTTACAGTCAGGTACATAGATAGGCCAAGTTTGGAAGGATATGGACCAAATGCAGGCAGGTGAGACTAATGTAGCCACGACCTATTGGTCAGTGTGGATAAGTTGGGCCGAAGGTCCTGTTTCCACACTGTATCACTCTATGACTCTAACGTGATGTGCTGCAGTAACTCAGCGGGTCAGGCATCATCTGTGGAGAACATGGATAGGTGATGTTTCTCAGAGTGCTGGAGTAATTCGGCGGGCTAGGAAGCATCTGTGGAGAACATGGATAGGTGGCAGTTCGGGTCGGGACCCTTCTTCAGACTGACACTATTTTAACAGATGAGGGGGTGATCGGCAGATGAGTGAAGTAAGTGACAGAGGCGAGAGAAAATAAGGAGATAAAAGGATGTGAGATAAGGTGAGGAATGTATATGTGCAGCTTTAAGGGACATTGGTCAGGTAGCATTTGGAGTATTGCATACAGTTCTGGTCACTCCATTACAGGACTGATGCGGAGGCTTTGGGGAGGTGCAGAGATAGTTAACCAGAATGGTTTACAAACAAGGAACTGCAGATCCTGGTTTACAAAAAAGGACACAAAATGCTATAGTAACTCAGCGGGACAGGCAATATCTCTGGAGAGAACGATTGGGTGACACTTCGGGTCGAGACTGAGGAGGGTCTCGACAAGAAACATTACCCATTCCTTCCAGCATTTTGTGTTTACCTAAACAGCGTCTATCGACGTGGCGGTGTGACAGCACGCTGGAGGGGCGGGCAAAGGCCTTGTCACAGAGCGGGCCGGTGACGGGGTGCTGGCCGGTGTGGACTCGCCGGTGCTCCAGCAGGTGGTCAAGGTGAGTGAAGCACTTACCACAGGACGGGCAGGGGAAGGGACGCTCACCGCTGTGGGTACGCCGGTGCTGCCATAGGCTGGACATGCAGGTGAAATTGTTGCCACTCACAGCACACACAAAGGGTCTCTTTCTGGTGTGTATCCACTGGTGATCCCGCAGCCCCCATGCTCTCTTGTCACAGTGGGAGCAGCTGCTCGCTGGCGTGGGCCCGCCGGTGCTGCCGCAACCCCCGCAAGCTATCAAACACCTCACCACAGTACGGGCAGTCATAGGGCTGGCCACTGGTGTGCACGTGCTGGTAAGACAGGGTGTGGGAGGCCATGGCAAAGCGCTCTCCACACACCGGGCTGGGAACGGGACTGTCGCCAGCATGCACCCGCTGGTGGGACAGCAGCTGGGTGGAGCAGATGAAGCCCTTGCCGCACTGGGTACAAGTGTATGGGCGCTCGCCGGTGTGGGTGTGCTGGTGCTTCAACAGGCTGCTGGAGGTGGTGAAGCCCTTGCCGCACTGGGCGCAGGTGTAGGGGCGCTCGCCGGTGTGGGTGCGCTGGTGCTCCAGCAGGCGGCTGGTGTAGGTGAAGCCCTTGCCGCACTGGGCGCAGGTGTAGGGGCGCTCGCCTGTGTGGGAGCGCTGGTGCCTCAGCAGGCTGCTGGAGTGGGTGAAGCCCTTGCTGCACTGGGCACAGGTGTAGGGACGCTCTCCGGTGTGGGAGCGCTGGTGCACCAGCAGGTTGCTGGAGTGGGTGAAGCCCTTGCCGCACTGGGCGCAGACGTAGGGCCGCTCACCGGTGTGGGTGCGCTGGTGCACCAGCAGGCTGCTGGAGTAGGTGAAGCCCTCGCCGCACTGAGCACAGGTGTAGGGGCGCTCCCCGCTGTGGGTGTGCTGGTGGGACAGCAGATTGGCGGAGCAGGTGAAGTCCTTGCCGCAGTCGCTGCAAATATAGGGCCGCTCCCCGCTGTGGGTGCGCTGGTGCTTCAGGAGGCTGTTGGAGCGGGTGAAGCCCTTGCTGCACTGGTTGCAGGTGTATTGCCGCTCCCCGTCGTGAGTGCGCTGGTGTACCAGCAGATTGTCGGAACGGGTGAAACCCTTGCAGCAATGGGTGCAGGTGTAGGGGTGCTCCCCGGTGTGGGTGCGCTGGTGCTCCAGCAGGCGGTCGGAGCGGATGAAGCTCTTCCCGCAGTCGCTGCAGGTGTAGGGCCGCTCCCCGGTGTGCAGGCGCCTGTGCACCTTCAGGCGCTTGGATGACTTGAAGCCTTTGCCGCAGTCGGAGCAGATGAATGGCCGCTCACTGCTGTGCACCCACTGGTGCTCCCGCAGCCCCGACAACCGGCTATAGCTCTTGCCACAAGTGGAGCAGCCATAGGGCCTCTCGCCCGTGTGCACCCGCTGGTGGATCTCCAGATGGCTCAGGTGCTGCCAGGCCTTGCCACACACGTCACACTGATAACGCTTCTCCTTGTTGTGCCCCGTCATGTGGTCTTCCACCAAAGATCAGCCGCTCGAAGCTCAGCCCGCTCACCAAGCAGATGGGAGGCTCACCGGCACCCTGGCTGCCCTCAATGGCCACTCACGTCCCCATCTCTCCGTCCACAGCAATGGCTTCTAAACCCTGCAGGAGGGGAACAGAGAGGGTCAACAAGCTGGCAAACAGGACATGACCAACGCGCGAACATTACTAGTGCTTGAAGAGTGGGGGGGGGGGGGGGGGTTGAGGGTGTTGTGGTCTGGTGGGGGGGGAGGTTGGTGTGCCCGGACACCTCGGGCTCCGGCTCCTTGGGTCGCCGGCCGTAGGATCGCTCTCGGGGAGGGAGGAGGGGGTGAGGAAAGGAGGGGGTGAGAGTGGGGGAGGGGGAGCAAGTGGGGGCGAGAGGGACAGGTGGAGAAAGGAGGTGAGTGAGAGATAGAGACAGAGAGACAGAGAGAGAGAGCGAGAGGGAGAGCGAGAGAGAAAGATAGCAGTGTACATTCCACAGATAAAGAGGTAGGGAGAGATGGAGCTAGAGATAGAGACAAAGAAAGAGAGAGACAGAGAGAGAGTGTACATCCCGCAGACAGAGAGAAAAATTGGGTGAAGGGGGATGGAGAAAAAGAGAGATGGAGAGAGGGAGGGATAGAGAAAGAGAGAGACAGTGAGAAAGCGAGGGAGAGAGAAAGAGAGGAGAGAAAAATAGAGTGAGGGAGGGGAGCGGGGAGGGGGAGGGATAGGGGAGGGGAGCGGGGGAGCGGGGAGGGGGAGGGATATATATATAGCGAGAGATATATAGAGATAGATAGAGGGAAAGATAGATAGTGAGAAATAGATAGTGAGGTAGAGAGATAGATGGAGATAGACAGAGAGAGGCAGAGATAGATGGAGAGATATAGGTACAGAAAGCGATAGATAGTGAGAGATAGAGACAGACAGAGAGAGACAGACAGAGAGATGTCTGTGTACATTATCCCGCAGTCGTTGTTTACTATTTGAAAGTAGAGAGATAGAGAGGGAGTGGGAGAGAGAAGAAGGGATGATGGAGCTCCACCCGAGATTGATGGTCGTTGTTGCGGCGGCGGCGGGACCCGGCGCAGGCCGGACCCCAGCCCAGGCCCGGCTCCCCGAGCGCTCCGCCAACCCCAGTCACTGTCTCCCGGGTGCGAGGCCGCGGCCTGGCCGGAGGACTGGTCCCCGCCCCGCGCACCGAAGCCCCCAGCCAGCGCGCCCGCCCCTCCCGCCCTGATCCACCGGAGCCTCTCAGCGCGCACGGCCCGGGAACTCACGGCTCAGCCCGCCCGCCCGCCCGCTGCCCGTTGCCGCTGAGACAGAGAGAGAGACCGCGCGGCGCAGGGGCCTGAGCCCGGAAATGACGTCACGGCCCCGGCCCGGGGGGGGGGGGGGGGGGGGGGGGGGGGGGGGGGGGGGGTGTTATTGTAGATAGATAGTTTCTCCACTTAGGAGACTATCTCTCTCTCATCGCTCTATCTCTCTCTCTCTCTCTCTCTCTCTCTCTCTCTCTCTCTCTCTCTATCTCTCCTCTCTCTCTCTCTCTCTCTCTCTCTCTCTCTCTCTCTCTCTCTCTCTCTCTCTCTCTCGCTCTCTCTCTCTCTCTCTCTCTCTCTCTCTCTCTCTCTCTCTTACCTGCTCTCTCGCTCTTCCTTTCTTTTTTTTGTTGGGTGGTTGTGTTGCAGTCTAGGAAGTCAAACCAGGGCAAGATCTTCACTGTGAATGGCGGGGAACTGGGGGAATAGACAATAGGTGCAGGAGTAGGCCATTCGGCGCTTTGAGCCAGCACCGCCATTCAATGTGATCATGGCTGATCATCCCCAATCAGTACCCCGTTCCTGCCTTCTCCCCATATCCCTTGACTCCGCCAACTTTGAGAGCCCTGGTATATGGGACTAGGGGAGAATACGTGTTTGGCATGGACTAGAAGGGTCGAGATGGCCTGTTTCCGTGCTGTAATTGTTATATGGTTATATGGGGATTATATTCCTGTCTGCCAGCCAGTTCTCTATCCACATCAATACTGAACCCCCAATACCGTGTGCTTTAAGTTTGCATACTACTCTCTTATGTGGGTCCTTGTCGAAAGCCTTCCAGATATAACACATCCACTGGTTCTCCCTTATCGACGCTACTAGTTACATCCTCGAAAAATTATATAAGATTCGTCAGACATGATTTACCTTTCATAAATCCATGCTGACTTTGTCCAATGATTTCACCACTTTCCAAATGTGCTGCTATCCCATCTTTAATCACTGACTCTAGCAGTTTCCCCACTACCGATGTTAGACTAACTGGCCTGTAATTCCCCGTTTTCATTCATCCTCCCTTTTTAAAAAGTGGGGTACATTAGCTACCCTCCAATCCTCAGGAACTAATCCAGAATCTAAAGAGTTTTGAAAAATTATCACTAATGCATCCACTATTTCGGGGGTTACTTCCTTAAGTACTCTGGGATGCAGCCTATCTGGCCCTGGGGATTTATCTGCCCCTGGGGATTTATCCATTCAATTTACCTAAGACCACTTACCGGCTAACCTGGATTTCGCTCAGATCCTCCATCTCATTTGACCCCTGGTCCCCTGCTATTTCCGGCCGATTATTTAAGTCTTCCTTAGTGAAGACAGAACCAAAGTAGTGATTCAATTGGTCTGCCCAGCTACCTTTGTACCACTGCCCGAAAAATGCGACCATGAGTGTCTGTTGCTTGTAGAAGCCGTTGCCACTCCCCGGCTGGATTTAGTCATCTGATTGATAATCCTGATCTGGTACTATTTACCGATGTCTCTTCACACAGACCTAGCGCAGACAGATTACTGGCAGGATATGCAGTGGTCACACCACACCAAGTGCTGGAGGTGTACGCTTTACCATCCAGAACGTCCGCTCAGGCAGCTGAGCTGTTTGCCCTGACTCGTGCCTGCATATTGGCAAAAGATACAAGTGCTAATATATACACTGTTTCTTGCTATGCGTTTGGTGTTGTACATTACTTTGGACAGTTAAGGAAAAATAGAGGATTCACCACATCAACAGGAAAGACTATTAAGCGTGATAAACTGATCTTAAATGTATTAAGATCCTAAAATGTAGACATATTCCTTATTAACTATATTTGTAGTATAAAATAAATGAATATACTAACATTGTGTGGGATGAAAGAGAATACGAGGGTGAAGTGAGGCATCTAAATGGGCATCTAAACAGGAGGAAGGTGGAAGGCACAACATTTGGCCAGTCCTCCTCCATTTCCCCCCCGTGGACAGGACCAGAGTCCAGAGTCAGTCCAGGATCGGCACTTCCTCACCGGAGACCGCGGCTTTAAGTTGGTGTATGCTGCAGGACGGCGGTCGAGATTTAAAGTCTCCGCCGCAGCCAGAAGCACCGTAGACTGCAGGGCCGGCGGTCGAAGCTCCCCTCCAGGGGTGATGTTAAGTTCACGCCGGGCCCGCGGTAGAAGTTGGCCGCGGGCCGGCAGTGGTGGCTTCTTCTCTCCCCCCCCCCCCCCCCCCGGGCCCCCACGAGGGATCCCCGGCTGTAGACGCCGCACCAGCTGGAGCTCTGCAGACCGCGACTTCAGGCTCCCGGGCCAGCGAAACGGAGCGCTCCCCTCCAGCGAGTCCCAGCGAGGGCTCACACGCTCCACGACGAGAGTCCACGCTGCGCCCGCCGCTGAAGCCCCGAGCGCGTCTCCAGGAAAGGCCGCGCCGATCCTTGATGTTAGGCCACGGGGGAGACGACCTGGAAAAAGTCGCCTCTCCATGGAGGAGGCAACCGAAGCGGTTTCCCCGTTACCCCCCCCCCCCCCCACATCACCCCCCACACAAAACACACAGAGAAACATCAAACACATACTTTAAAACATACAAAAAAATTAAAAAGTTTGAAAAAACGAATGCGCTGCTGACATGGCTGCTGCCAGAGCAGCGCCCCCTACAACCTGTTTGACATGTATTAATCATTCCCTCACACACACCTCTCCCCACCCGTCCTCTACACACACCCACTGCCCACCCCTCCCCCACACACCCCCTCACCCCCCTCCCCGAGTGGTGGAATATTGCTTTGAGGGAACGGGTTGCGTTGGGGGAACAGGTGAGTGGTGGAATATTGCGTTGGGGAATGGGTTGCATTGGTGGGACCAGACCTCCCATGTGACTGGGACCCAACGGGTCCCACTTAGTCTAGTCATGCAATAAAATCACAAAGCCATCTGCAACGTCTCTGCTTTTCATTTTCCTTTAATTTATCTCGAAATTAATTTCTTCCACAAAAAAAGACAATTATTTCATTAGAATACGACGGCGCCAGCGGGTTGACGAGCACAAGTCCTTGTTTACCACAGACGGATTCTTGCCGACGTCCAAGGGCGGAGAGCGAGATCTCAGCGTTCGGAGTTCAGGAACGGCCGGGAGACGGGAAGCGGTGACTCCAGATTAATCCTGGCGCCTTTCGCCAGCGAGAAGAAGACAGAGGAATGTTGAAGAGAAGGCCCACGATGGGGGATATCGCCTTAATTTGGAGAATTCAATGTTCATGTAATTGGGCTGTAAGCTATGACGTGCTGTTCCTCCAGTTTGCGTGTCACCTCACTGGCAATGGAGGAGGCCCAGGCCAGAAAGATCAGTGTCGGAAAGGGAAGGGGAATGGTCCGCAACCGGGACCGAGCGCAAGTGTAGGGTGAAATACACGCCTAATCTAGATACAAGGAGCTGCAGATGCTGGTTTACAAAAAGAGACACAATCTCCTTTAGTAGCTTGCACCTCTGGAGAGCATGGACAGGCAACATTCTAGGTCAGGACCACTCTTCAGCCAGCTTGGTGTGGGGGTGGAGAAAGTTGGAAAGGAGAGGTGGGTGAGGTCGCCTTAGATTCCCTTCCCTCTAAAGATGCGGACTGACCCACTGAGTTCATCCACCGCTTTAGAGGGAATGGACCGACGACGTTTTGAGTCAGGACACTTCTTCAGACTGATTGGAGAGGGTGGGGGGAGGAAGCTGGAAAAGAGAGATGGGGGCTGGACAAATCATGGCAAGTGATAGGTGGACACAAAATGCTAGAGCAAGCTGCCAGAGGAGGTAGTTGAGGCTGGGACTATCCCAACGTTTAAGCGACCGTTTGATAGGTGCATGCATAGGTCAAGTTTGGAGGGATATGTACCAAAAGCAGTCAGGTGGGACTATTGTAGTTGAGACACGTAGGAAGGTGTGGGCAAGTTGGACCGAAGGGCCTGTTTCCACACTCCATGATCCTAACACAAAGTGCTGCAGTAATTTGGCGGGTCTGGCAGCATCTTTGGAGAACATGGATAGATGACATTTCGTATCAGGACCCTTCTTCGGACTGACAATATGTTAACAGATGAGGGGGTGATCGCCAGACGAGTGAAGTGGGAGACAGAGGCGAGGGAAAATAAGGGGATAAAAGGGCGTGAGGTGAGGAGAGAGGAATATATATGTGCAGCTTTAAGGAACATTGGTCAGGTAGCATTTGGTGTATTGTACACAGTTCTGGTCACTCCATTACAGGACTGATGTGGAGGCTTTGGGGAAGGTGCAGAGATGGTTAACCAGCATGGTTTAAAAACAAGGAACTGCAGATGCTGCTTTACAAAAAAGGACACAAAATGTTGGAGTAACTCAGCGGGACAGGCAGCATTTCTCAAGAGAAGGATTGCGTGACACATCGGGTCGCGACTGAAGAAGGGTCTCGACTTGAAACGTTACCGATCCCTTCCAGCATTTTCTGTTTACCGAAACGGCGCCTATCTATCCACGTGGCAGTGTGCCAGCAGGCTCGAGGAGCGGGCAAAGGCCTTGCCACAGAGCGGGCATGTGAAGGGGCGCTGGCCCGTGGGGACTCGTCGGTGCTTCAGCGGGTGGTCAAAGCGGGTGAAGCCTTTACTACAGGGCAAGCAGGAGAAGGAAAACTCACCGCTGTGGGTACGCCGGTGCTGCCACAGGTTGCAAGTGCGGGTGTAACCTTTGCCACACTCAACGCACACAAAGGGCCTCTCTCTGGTGTGTATCCGCTGGTACTTCCGCAGCCCCAGTGCACTCTTGAAGTTGCCGCAGTGGGAGCTTTCGCAACCCCCGCGAGCTGTCAAACTCCTCACCACAGTACGGGCAGTTGTAGGGCTGGCCACTTGTGTGCATGTACTGGTGAGACAGAGTGTGCGAGGCCATGGCAAAACGCTCTCCACCCACGGGGCTGGGGACGTGACGGTCGCCGGCGTGCACCCGCTGATGGACAGCCGCTTGGTGGCACTGGGCGCAGGTGTAGGGTCACTTGCCGATGTGGGTGCGCTGGTGCCCTAGCAGCCTGGTGGACTGGGTGAAGCTCATGCCACAGTCGCTGCAGGTGTAGGGCCGTTACCCGGTGTGCAGGCTCCTGTGCTTCTTCAGGTGAGCGGACACCTGCCATTGCCGCAGTCAGAGCAGGTGAAGGGCCGCTCACCGCTGTGCACCCGCCGGTGCTAGCATAGCCCTGATGACCGTGGAAAGCTCTTGCCGCAGGTGGAGCAGCTATGGGTCTTCTCGCCCGTGTGCACTCGCCGGTGGGTCTTCAGCTGTTGCGCCTCCTTGAAGTCCTTGCCGCAGTCAGAGCAGCCAAAGGGCCACTCAACGTAATGCACCCGCTGGTGGGACAGCGGGTAAATCCCTTGCCACACTGGGTGCAGATGTTGGGGCGCTCGCCGGTATGGGTGCGCTGGTGCACCAGCAGGCTGCAGGAGCGGGAGTAGCCCTTACCGCACTGGGTGCAGGTGTAGGGGCGCTCCCCGGTGTGCAGGCGCCTATGCGCCTTCAGTACCGGCGAAGACTTGGAGCCTTTGTCGCTGTCGGAGCAGGTGAAAGGCCACTCACTGCTGTGCACCAGCTGGTGGTCCCGCAGCCCCGACAACTGGATACAGCTCCTGCCACAGGTGGAGCAGCCATAGGGCCTCTCGCCCGTGTGCACTCGCTGGTGGACCTTCAGGTCACTTGCCGTCTTGAAGGTCTTGCCGCCCTCTGTGCAGTCGAAGGGGCGTTCTCCCGTGTGAACCCGCCGGTGGGCCTCCAGCTCGCCCGGGCACCGCCAGGCCTTGCCACACACGTCACACTCATAATGCTTCTCCTTGTTGTGCACCGCCATGTGGTCCTCCACCAAAGCTCAGCCCCTCGAAGCTCAGCCCGCACACCAAGCAGATGGGTGTGGGGGCACTCATCGGCACCCTGGACGCCCTCTATGGCCGCTCACGTCCCCGTCTCTCCGTCCACAGCAACGGCTCCTAAACCCTGCAGGAGGGGAACACAAAAGGTCAACAAGTTGGCAAACAGGACATTATTAACGTGTACACATTACTTGTGCTTGAAGGGGGGGGGGGAATAGGGGTGAGCAGGGGAGGTGATGGGGGAGTGAGAGGGATGATAGGAAGTGGGGAAGGAGGGAAGTGGTTGTGAAGAGGCAAGGGCGGAAATGGGGACGGGGATGAGGACAGTGGAAGTGAGGGGAGGGGGAGAGGGAACGGCGTGTTGTGAGGGGAGAAGTGGCGGAGTGTGAGGGTAGAGGAGGGGATGAGGAGGCAAGTGTGAGAAGGGGGGTCGCGCTGAACTGGGAGGTGCCGAGCATCCGGGCACTGAGTCGGGCCGCCCGCATGTCTCCCCGCCCTGTGCAGTGACGTCTGCTGCACACACGGCACGCACCACCGGCGCCCTGACCTCACCGCTAATTCGAGGGGGACAGGCGGCACCGTAGCACCGGGGATTGGCGCTGAGTCTCGTGGGGGAGGCATGAGTGGGTGGGGGGAGCGCCGAACATTCATGAACCGTGTCGAGCCACCCACCCGCAAAGCACTGTAACGTCAGCCACACGCACGGCCGTGGCGTGGCGTCACGGCCCATCTGAGGGGGACTGTCGGCCCCGCCCCTGCAGAATGCATCATTGGAAGAAGGTCACACACTGCTGGAGTCATTCAGAGGGTCGGGCAGCGTCTGTGGAGAGAAGGAATCCGTGACGTTTTAGGTCAGGACCCTTCTTCAGTGTTGGAAGGTACAGAGATAAGGAAATGTAAGGAGTGAAAACAGGACATATAGAAAGTTCAAGGAAAATGTGGAATAGATCATTCTTAGTTGGAACAAGGTAACATAGACAATAGGGGGGTTGCACGAAACGTCACTGGGTCTTAGGGCTCGACGCACGGAGCCGCTAAATCCAACTGGAAGACATCCGTCACTTCCGGTATATGTTATTAATGCTAGAAACGCGTACTTTCCTACCTGTTAAAAACCGTCAAAATGTTGAATTTTTTGCGCTGAAAACAATTGTGGGAGTCGGGGTAAGTGTGTGAGACATGTACCCAACTTTAGAATTCCAAACGTGAAGCGAAATGAAGGCATAGAGAAGCGAGAACTGAAGGGACTACAGCAGCTAAAGTGCTTGGTAAACATTGAAAATATTGGGAATTCTCGCGTTTGCTCACTGCATTTCATCAAGTAAGGCATTATTTGTGTTTTTCCTTGATTCCTTTGGTTTCTAAAAATTCTCAGAGGTGATAGATCTGGCTGTAAATTTTCCTTCAGATGCGTTTTCATTTTGTAAGTAAAACCCCACGAGAACCATGGACGATTAAAAAAATTACAGCCAGATTTATAACTTCTGAAACTTTTTAGATGCCAAAGGAATCAGGAAAAAACACAAATAATGCCTTACTGTTGATGAAATGGAGTGAGTAAACGGCCAATGTTCGCCAAGCACTCTACCGTCATTTCTCCTCACTTTTGGAATTCTGAGGTATTCAGAATGTCTCACACGCTTATCCCGATTTCCATAATTATTTACAGCGCAAAAATTGACCATTTTAGCGTGTTTTTACGCTGGAAACAATGGTAAGTGCCAACCTGCAGTTCATCGCGTGTAATCAATTTGGAGTAGCCTAGCAACAGTACGGGTCATGGGTCGTCACTCGACTGCCGTGAAACCTCCCTATAGGTGCAGGAGTAGGCCATTCAGCCCTTCAAGCCAGCACCGCCATTCAATATGATCATGGCTGATTATCCACAATCAGAACCCCGTTCCTACTTTCTCCCCATGTTCCTTGATTCCGTTAGCCTAAGAGCTAAATCTAACTGTCTTGTACATCCCGCAGATAGAGAGAGGGGTAGAGAGAGGTATAGCGAGATAATAGACAATGGGTGCAGGACCAGGCCATTCGGCCCTTCGAGCTAGCACCGCCATTCAATGTGATCATGGCTGATCATTCCTGCCTTCTCCCCATATTCCCTGACCGCTTTTTTAAGAGCCCTATCTAGCTCACTCTTGAAATCATCCAGAGAACCTGCCTCCCCCGCCCTCTCCACAGACTCACCACAGAAAAAGTGTTTCCTCATCTCCGTTCTAAATGTCTTACTCCATATTCTTAAACTATGGCCCTGGTTCTGGACTCCCCCAACCTCGGAAACATGTTTCCTGCCTCTAGCGTGCCCAACCCCTTAACACTCTTTTCTGTTTCAAAGAGATACCCTCTAATCCTTCTAAACTCCAGAGTGTACAAGCCCAGCTTCTCTCAGCATATGACAGTCCCGCCATCCCGGGAATTAACCTACGCTGCTCTCCCTCAATAGCAAGAATGTCCTTCCACAAATTAGGGGACCAAAACTGCACACATTACTCCAGGTGTGGTCTCACTAGGGCTCTGTACAACGGCAGAAGGGCCTCTTTTCTCCTATACTCGACTCCTCTTGTTATAAATGCCAATATACCATTTGCTTCCTTCACTGCCTGCTGTACCTGCATACTTACTTTCATAGACTGATGTACAAGGACACCCCAGGTTCCGTTGTACCTCCCCGTTTCCCAACTTGACGCCATTTAGATAGTAATCTGCCTTCCTCTTTTTGCTACCAAAGTCGATAACCTCACATCGATCCGCATTAAACTTAATCTGCCATGTATTTGCCCCCCTACCTGTCCATGTCACCCTGTATTCTCATAGCATCCTCCTCACAGTTCACACGTCCACCAACTTTGTGTCATCTTTAAATTTGCTAATGTTACTTTGAATCCCTTCATCCAAATCATTGATGTGTATTGTAAATAGCTGCGGTCCCAGCACCGAACCTTGCGGTACCCCAGTAGTCACTGCCTGCCATTCTGAAAGGGACCCGTTAATAGAGAGAGAGAGAGAGATAGAGACAGAAATAGAGACAGGGAGAGAAACACACACACACAGAGAAACACACAGAGAGAGAAACACAGATAGAGAGAAACACAGAGAGAGAAACACCGAGAAAGGGAGATATAGAGAAAGAGAGAGAGAAAGAGAGTGAAAGAGAGATACATGTGTACATTATCCCGCAGTCGTTGTTTACCATTTGGCAGTAAAACCAGATTGACCAACCTCGCAGGTTGGAGAGAGATAGAGATAGAGAGACAGACAGACAGACAGACAGACAGACAGACAGACAGACAGACAGACAGACAGACAGACAGACAGACAGACAGACAGACAGAAAGAGAGACTGTGTCCCGATTCCCCGCTCCCTCAGCAGCGACATGATTCCTCCACCACCCCGGCCGCACGACGCCCACCCATCAGCCCCACCCGAGATTGACGGTCGTGTTGCGGCGGCGGCGGGACCCGGCGCAGGCCCGGCTCCACGAGCGCACCGCCAACCACAGGCCCAGTCACCGTGTCCGGGGTGCGAGGCCGCGGCCTGGCCGGAGGACTGGTCCCCGCCCCCACCCCCTCCCCCCCCGCGCACCGAATCCGCGAGCGAGAGAGAGAGAGAGAGAGAGAGAGAGAGAGAGAGAGAGAGAGAGAGAGAGAGAGAGAGAGAGAGAGAGAGAGAGAGAGAGAGAGAGAGAGAGAGAGAGAGAGAGAGAGAGAGACTGAGAGAGAGAGAGAGAGAGAGAGAGAGAGAGAGAGAGAGAGAGAGAGAGAGAGAGAGAAAGAGATGAGAGAGAGAGAGAGAGAGACGAGAGAGAGAGAGAGAGAGAGAGAGAGAGATAGATAACGGGGGAGCAAAGGAAGGGGGGAGGGATTCAAGGTTTGGTGCCGAGGGGGATAAATGGGGTGAGGGCAGGGAACTGGGGGGAGATAGGTCAAGTGATTCAAGGAAGGGGGTCGGGAGCCTGGTGGGGGTTCACACTGTTTAGGGGTTGAGAGGAGGGGGAGGGAGCATCGGGGGGCGAGGAGCAGGAGGCGGCAGGGGTAAGGTGCAGGGAGCGACAAGGAGGGGGTCACATTGTTTGGGGGTGGGGAGGGTGTTGCAGTTTAGGAAGTCAAACCAGGGTAGGATCTTCACTGTGAATGGCGGGGAGCTGGGGGAATAGACAATAGGTGCAGGAGTAGGCCATTCGGCGCTTTGAGCCAGCACCGCCATTCAATGTGATCATGGCTGATCATCCCCAATCAGTACCCCGTTCCTGCCTTCTCCCCATATCCCTTGACTCCGCCAACTTTGAGAGCCCTATCTAGCTCTCTCTTGAAAGTATCCAGAGAACCGGCCTCCACAGCCATTTGAGGCAGAGAATTCTAAAGGCTCACCAACTCTATGAGAAAAAGTGTTTCCTCATCTCCGTTCTAAATAGCTTACTCCTAATTCTTGGCTTCACCAACTCCAGTAACCTGCTGAAGCACCAGCGCACCCACACCGGCGAGCGCCCCTTTACCTGCACCCAGTGCGGCAGAGCTTCACCTGCTCCACCAAACTCCTGTCCCACCAGCGGGTGTACGCCGGCGACAGTCCCGTTCCCAGCCCGGTGTGTGTAGAACGCATTGCCATGGCCTCGCACGCCCTGTCTCACCAGCAGTACACACCAGTGGCCAGCCCTACGACTGCCCGTACTGTGATGAGCCGTTTGACAGCTCACGAGGGTTGCGGCAGCACCGGCGGGCGCACGTCGCCGAGCAGCTGCTCCCACTGTGACAAGAGAGCATGTGGGGTTGCGGGAGCACCAACTGATGCACACCAGAGAGAGACCCTTTGTGTGCGCTGAGTGTGGCAAGGGTTTCACCTGCATGTCCAGCCTGTGGCAGCACAGGCATACCCACAGCGGTGAGCGTCCCTTCCCCTGCCCGTCCTGTGGTAAGGGCTTCACCCGCCTTGACCACCTGCCGGATCATCGGTGAGTCCACACCGGCCAGCGCCCCTTCACCTGCCCGTTCTGTGGCAAAGCCTTTGCCCGCTCCTCCAGCCTGCTGACACACTGCCACGTGGATGGGCGCTGTTTAGGTAGAGAGAAAATGCTGGAAGGAATGGGTAACGTTTCTTGTCGAGACCCTCCTCAGTCTCGACCCGAAATGTCAACCAGTCCTTCTCTCCAGAGATGTTGCCTGTCCCGCTGAGTTGCTCCAGCATTTTGTGTCTTTTTTTGTAAACCAGCATCTGCAGTTCCTTGTTTTTAAACCATTCTGGTTAACCATCTCTGCACCTTCCTCCACATCAGTCCTGTAATGGAGTGACCAGTACTGTATGCAATACTCCAAATGCTACCTGACCAAAGTCCCTTAAAGCTACACATATACATTCCTCTCTCCCTTTCTCACACCCTTTTATCGCCTTATTTTCTCTCGGCTCTGTCACTTACTTCATACATCTGCCGATCTGTTAACATAGTGGCAGTCTGAAGAGGGGTCCTGACCCGAAATGTCACCTATCCATGTTCTCCACAGATACTGCCTGACCCGCTGAGTTACTTCAGCACTCTGCGAAATGTCACCTATCCATGTTCTCCACAAATGCTGCCTGACCTGCTGAGTTACTCCAGCACTTTGTGTTCGAGTGATACAGTGTGGAAACAGTACCTTCGGCCTAACCTGACTACACCACCCAACATGTCGCGGCTACACTAGTCCCACCTTCCTGCATTTGGTCCATATCCCTCCAAACTTGGCCTATCTATGTAACTGTCTATAACTGTTTCTTAAACTTTGGGATAGTCCCACCCTCAACTACCTCCCCCGGCAGCTTGTTCCATACACCGACCACTCTCTGTTGAAAAGTCACCCCTCAGATTCCTGTTAAATCTTTTCCCCTTCAACTTGAACCTATGTCCTCTAGTCCTCGATTCCCCCACTCTGGGCAAAAGATTCTGTGCATCTAACTAAATTGTGTTTTGGTCCCCTAATCTGAGGAAATACATACTTGCCATAGAGGGAGTACAGAGAAGGTTCACCAGACTGATTCCTGGGATGGCAGGACTTTCATATGAAGAACCAAAAATACACTTTCTGCAAGCATTGTAGAACCAATAGAGACACTTTTTGCAAGCATTTTAGAACCAAAAGAAACACTTTTTGCAAACATTTTAAACAAATAGACACTTCTTGCAAACATTTTAGAACCAATAAACACTTTTTGCAAACATTTTAGAACAAATAGACACTTTTCCCAAGCATTTTCGAACCAATGGACACATTTTGCAAGCATTTTGGAACCAATAGACATTTTTTGCCTGCATTTTAGAACCACTAAGGGCACTCACAGTTGAGCAGACATGTGTTCAGTGTTATTCACAGCTCAGAGAAACGTGACCCTCTATCTGGTTTATGGGACGACAGATGGCGCATGGAACGACAGATGGCACAATGGGCTAAGTGTTCGGCTGGCAACCGGAAGGTAGCCGGTTCGAATCCCGCTTGGAGTGCATACTGTCGTTGTGTCCTTGGGCAAGACACTTCACCCACCTTTGCCTGTGTGTGAATGTGTGTGAGTGATTGGTGGTGGTCGGAGGGGCCGTAGGCGCAGATTGGCAGCCACGCTTCCGTCAGTCTGCCCCAGGGCAGCTGTGGCTACAGAAGTAGCTTACCACCACCGAGTGTGACTGAGGAGTGAATGAATAATGCGATGTAAAGCGTCTTGAGTATTAGAAAGGCGCTATATAAATCCCATCCATTATTATTATTATTATCTCTTCCATCGTGAAGAGACTGACTGAGGCATACCACTTCCTGGTTTTATAGTCCCTTGCCCTCCCACCAGCAGGGGCAGCAGAGAGAATGACAAATATTTTAAAAACATTAATATCTCTCTGATTTATCATCGATGGGAAAAATCCTCCGGTCCTGAAAGGCGTAGGTGGGCTCTGAGCGACGTGACCAAAAATGATGGCTGTAGGTGGCGGCGCTCTCTCAGAAATCACGCCACAGTGTGCCAAAAGCGGTCAAGATCAGACTTTTAGCTATATAGATAATAAAAGTTTGTAGTATTATATTATTATACCTATATTACTATCTGAAATATATATAGGTATAATAACATATTATAATATTATATTTCTATACCTATATTACTATCTGGAATATATATAGGTATAATAATATAACCATATAACCATATAACAATTACAGCATGGAAACAGGCCATCTCGGCCCTACAAGTCCGTGCCGAACAACTTGTTTTCCCTTAGTCCCACCTGCCTGCACTCATACCATAACCCTCCATTCCCTTCTCATCCATATGCCTATCCAATTTATTTTTAAATGATACCAACGAACCTGCCTCCACCACTTCCACTGGAAGCTCATTCCACACCGCTACCACTCTCTGAGTAAAGAAGTTCCCCCTCATGTTACCCCTAAACTTCTGTCCCTTAATTCTGAAGTCATGTCCTCTTGTTTGAATCTTCCCTATTCTCAAAGGAAAAAGCTTGTCCACATCAACTCTGTCTATCCCTCTCATAATTTTAAAGACCTCTACCAAGTCCCCCCTTAACCTTCTGCGCTCCAGAGAATAAAGACCTAACTTATTCAACCTATCTCTGTGACTTAGTTGTTGAAATCCAGGCAACATTCTAGTAAATCTCCTCTGTACTCTCTCTATTTTGTTGACATCCTTCCTATAATTGGGCGACCAAAATTGTACACCATACTCCAGATTTGGTCTCACCAATGCCTTGTACAATTTTAACATTACATCCCAGCTTCTATACTCAATGCTCTGATTTATAAAGGCTAGCATACCAAAAGCATTCTTTACCGCCCTATCTATATGAGATTCCACCTTCAAGGAACTATGCACGGTTTTTCCCAGATCCCTCTGTTCAACTGTATTCTTCAATTCCCTACCATTTACCATGTACGTCCTATTTTGATTTGTCCTGCCAATGTGTAGCACCTCACATTTATCAGCATTAATCTCCACCTGCCATATTTCAGCCCATTTTTCCAAATGGCCAAAATCACTCTGTAGACTTTGGAAATCCTCTTCATTATCCACAACACCCCCTACCTTGGTATCATCTGCATACTTACTAATCCAATTTACCACACCTTCATCCAGATCATTGATGTACATGACAAACAACAAATGAGCCAACACAGATCCCTGAGGCACCCCACTAGTCACCTGCCTCCAACCCGACAAACTGCCATCCACCATTACCCTCTGGCTTCTCCCATTCGGCCACTGTTGAATCCATCTTGCTATTCCTGCATTTATACCCAACAGTCGAACCTTCTTAATCAACCTTCCATGAGGAACCTTGTCAAATACCTAACTAAAGTCCATATAGACAACATCCACTGCTTTACCCTCGTCAATTTCCCTAGTAACCTCTTCAAAAAATTCAAGAAGTTTAGTCAAGCATGACCTTCCAGGCACAAATCCATGTTGACTGTTCCTAATCAGACCCTGTTCATCCAGATGCTGATATATATTATCTATAAGTATCTTTTCCATTAATTTGCCCACCACTGAAGTCAAACTAACAGGTCTATAATTGCTAGGTTTACTCTTAGAACCCTTTTTAAACAATGGAACAACATGCGCAGTACGCCAATCCTCGGGGACTATTCCCGTTTCTAATGACATTTGAAATATTTCTGTCATAGCCCCGGCTATTTCTACACTAAGTTCCCTCAATGTCCTAGGGAATATCCTGTCAGGACCTGGAGACTTATCCACTTTGATATTTTTCAAAAGTGTCAGTACTTCTTTTACTTTGAACCTCATAGCATCCATAGCTACTCTACTAGTTTCCCTTACCTCACATAATTCAATATCCTTCTCCTTGGTGAATACCGAAGAAAATAAATTGTTCAATATCTCCCCCATCTCTTTTGGCTCTGCAGATAGCTGTCCACTCTGTCTCTCCAATGGACCAATTTTTATCCCTCGTTATCCTTTTGCTATTAATATAGCTGTAGAAACCCTTTGGATTTACTTTCACCTTACTTGCCAAAGCAACCTCATATCTTCTTTTAGCTTTTCTAATTTCTTTCTTAAGATTCTTTTTACATTCCTGATACTCCTCAAGCACCTCATTTACTTCATGCTGCCTATAATTATTGTAGATCTCCCTCTTTTTCCGAACAAGATGTCCAATTTCCCTTGAAAACCAGTGCTCTTTCCAATTTTTACTGTTTCCTTTCAACCGAACAGGAACATAAAGATTCTGTACTCTTAAAATGTCGCCTTTAAATGTCCTCCATTTCTACATATTTCCCATAAAACAAAATGTATCAGTTCACTCCTTTTAAATCATCTCGCATCTCATCAAAGTTAGCCTTTCTCCAATCAAAAATCTCAACCCTAGGTCCAGTTCTGACCCTCTCCATAATTATATTGAAACTAATGGTATTGTGATCACTAGACCCGAAGTGCTCCCCAACGCATACCTCCGCCACATGTCCCGTCTCACTTCCTAACAGGAGGTCCAGCACTGCCCCTCCTCTAGTAGGTACCTCGATGTATTGCTGCAAAATCTATCCTGCACACATTTTACAAACTCCAAACCATCCAGCCCATTTACAGAATGTGTTTCCCAGTCTATGTGTGGAAAGTTGAAATCTCCCACAATCACCACCTTGTGCTTACTACTAATATCTGCTATCTCCTTACATATTTGCTCTTCCAATTCTCGTTCCCCATTTGACGGTCTATAATACACCCCTATAAGTGTTGCTACAACTTTCCCACTTCTCAGTTCCACCCAAATAGCCTCCCAAGATGAGCCCTCCAATCTATCCTGCCAAAGCACTGCTGTAATATCTTCCCTGACTAACAATGCAACACCTCCACCTCTTGCCCCCTCCAATTCTATCACACCTGAAGCAACGAAATCCTGGAATATTTAGTTTCCAATCACAGCCCTCCTGCAACCATGTTTCACTGATATTATTATTACCTAAATTATATAAATACCTATAATATTATTATACCTAAATGTAATATTATTATATCTATATCACTATCTGGAATATATATAGATATAATAATATATTATATTATTATATCTATATATATTCCAGATAGTGATATAGATATAATAATATTACATTTAGGTATAATAATATTATAGGTATTTATATAATTAGTGAAACATGGTTGCAGGAGGGCTGTGATTGGAAACTAAATATTCCAGGATTTCGTTGCTTCATATTATATTATGCTTCATATTATATTATTATACCTATATTACTATCTGGAATATATATAGGTATGATATATAGTTTAAATGGACTGCAACACGGAAATAAGCTGCCCATCGTGTAATATGTGCATTGACCACTAGATGACGCTTACTTTCCCTATCTGAAGTTCAAGTTCAAGTGAGTTTATTGTCATGTGTCCCTGTATGGACAATGAAATTCTTGCTTTGCTTAAGCACACAGAAAAATAGTAAGACATTTACTACAGTACAGATAAATGTGTCCATATACCATGATATAAATATATACACACATGAATAAATAAACTGCAAATAAAGTGCAAATAACAGAAAGTGGTTGTTAATAATCAGAGTTTTGTCCGAGCCAGGTTTAATAGCCTGATGGCTGAGGGGAAGTAGCTATTCCTGAACCTGGTTGTTGCAGTCTTCAGGCTCCTGTACCTTCTACCTGAAGGTAGCAGGGAGATGAGTGTGTGGCCAGGGTGGTGTGGGTCTTTGATGATACTGCCAGCCTTTTTGAGGCAGCGACTGCGATAAATCCCCTCGATGGAAGGAAGGTCAGAGCCGATGATGGACTGGGCAGTGTTTACTACTTTTTGTAGTCTTTTCCTCTCCAGGGCGCTCAAATTGCCGAACCAAGCCACGATGCAACCGGTCAGCATGCTCTCGACTGTGCACCTGTAGAAGTTAGAGAGAATCTTCCTTGACAATCCGACTTTCCGTAATCTTCTCAGGAAGTAGTGGCGCTGATGTGCTATTTGATGATTGCATTAGCGTTCTCGGATCAGGAAAGATCTTCAGAGATGTGCACGCCCAGGAATTTGAAGCTCTTGACCCTTTCAACCATCGACCCGTTGATATAAGTGGGGCTGTGGGTCCCCCTCCTACTCCTTCCAAAGTCCACAATCAGTTCCTTGGTTTTGCTGGTGTTGAGGGCCAGGTTATTGCGCTGGCACCATATGGACAGTTGCTCGATCTCTCTTCTATATTCTGACTCATCTCCTTTTCTAATTAGTTTAATTAATTATTGTGCAACTTTCCGCAATGGCGAGTTATGACATCCTTCTCAATTATATTTCATCTAAATTGTGGAAAATGTCATGTAATTTGGTGACTTGGGTCACGTAAACTGATTTCTAGACACATTTTTGATGCTCGTTCCACAGCCCAGTTGTACTATAAAATACATGGATAAACTAACATTGTGTGGGATGAGAGAGAATACGAGGGTGTAGTGAGGAATCTAAACAGGAGGAAGGTAGAAGTTTGAAATCCAACGAACAACTTCCACACAGAACACAGTGAACTCGCTGCTGGAAGTAAACACGCTTCCTTATCTGATTAGAATGTTTGGTTTGTGCCATATTCCTTCGCATGCACAAGGAAGTATCTCTTTGCTTGCTCCAACCAAAATTATAATTCGTCATGTATGACTCATTTTTTGCAACTTATTAATTAGAGAAAATATTAATATCCTTTCCGGAGGAGGCGCTGTCCTGAACGGCTGCCTGTCCTGCAGCTGTCCGTTTTTTTTCCCTTCTTTTTTATTATTTTTAGTACGTTGAGTGTAGTCAGGGGGCCTAATCATTTTATGTGTGGGGGGTGGTGGGGGGGAAGGGGGAAACTGCTTTTCGAGTCCCTACCTGGTCGGAGGGGTTGCCTTCCTCCGAGCAGCGACTTCGACCTGTCCTTGCGGCCTACCAGCGGGTCCTGGAGCGACGTTTCCTTGAGGGGACCTGGCCAGAACCTCGGCTTTGGCGGCGGCGCAGCGCTGGAGCGCTGTTGCGGGGCGGGCGATGCCTTTCCTGGGTCGCCGCGCTGGGACTCCAGTATGCTGGGACCGCAGATGAGAATATCGTGGAGCCGCGGTTCTGTGGAGCGGCCAGCTGCGGCGCTGAACGGTACATCCCGGAGCCTGGGATCTCTCACCGAGATCGCCAGTGTGTGGAGCTCCGTCCGGCGCGGTCTGTTGGCTTGGAAGCCGCGGTCTCCGGTGGGAAGGCGGCCGTTCCTGGCACCCCAAGCCGCTGGGGGTTCTCCCGACGCCGAAGCACCATCACCCGGCGAGAACATCGGGCGCCGTGGCGGCGACTGTGGAGGCCTCAATAGGCCCGACTTTGGATGGACAAGAGGATGGGGACTGGACTTTGTGCCTTCCCCCACAGTGGGAATCACTGTGGGGGGATGTTTTTGTGTTGAACTTCTTTTTGAATCTATGTTGTATTTTTATTAGTGTGCTGCAAGGACATCAGAATTTCCCCTGAATAAGGGGATTAATAAAGTTTAATCTAATCTAATCTAATTAATAAAGTTTAATCTAATCTTACTCAGTGTTGTTCAACAAGGAGGGAACTGTGGAAGAAACATTAATATCCTTCCTTATTTAATTTTGATTGGAATTGAACAAGGTAACGAAAGGATAGACAATAGACAATAGACAATAGACAATAGGTACAGGAGTAGGCCATTTGGCCCTTCAAGCCAGCACCGCCATTCAATGTGATCATGGCTGATCATCCCCAATCAGTACCCCGTTCCTGCCTTCTCCCCATATGCCCTGACTCCGCTATTTTCAAGAGCCCTATCTAGCTCTCTCTTGAAAGCATCCAGAGAACCTGCCTCCACCGCCCTTGGAGGGAGAGAATTCCACAGACTCACCACTCTCTGTGAGAAAAAGTGTTTCATCGCCTCCTTCTAAATGGCTTACTCCTTATTCTTAAATAAGGAGTAAGCCGTCCTCCACCACTGAAATCAATCTGCAGCAGATCCTACTTCCCTGTGGCTATCAAACTTTACAACTCCTCTCTCTTCTGTCGTGGGGTAGACTGAGATTGACTCCCCTGCCCCCCTCCTCCCCCCCCAATCTTTGCACATACCCCAAGCCTTTCCACTTGTCACTTTAATTTCATGATCATGTATTTGGGGTTTTTATGACTGTTGGCAGATCAATTTCCCTTCTGGGATAATTAAAGTTCTACCGTATCGTTTCGTATCGTATAGTAGGTTAAACTTGCTGCAACATGGTGGCTGGTAATTGCCCAGCTTCACGTTCCCCCACTGGATTCTATGAGGAGTTCCACATCAGAGTGCAGGTGACGGGCTGCTGTCAGTAAGCTTGAGACCTCTAGGTTTGCGTACACACATACCCAAAAATTCCAAGCCTGCTGGAATCCCCACTTCCTCAGAATGGCCAACATTTTCTAAACAAAAACCTGGCTCTTATAAAAATTTATGGTGCCTGAAGTTGGCAAACCTCAGGACGCATATCACAAATGGCTATTTAAATAGCTGCCAATCTCCTTTCCTATCGTGGTCTAAAAAATCCATATCACAGCAATTTGTCTAGCATTCTAAAAGGTACTTGAATTTCCACAATGTAGTTAACTCATTTATTTCATTCTATTGTAATGGCAACCTTTATGAGATATTGTTTCGCACAAAGGGTGGTGGGTGTATGGAACAAGCTGCCAGAGGAGGCAGTTGAGGCTGGGACTATCCCAACATTTAAGAAACAGTTAGACAGGTACATGGATAGGACAGGTTTGGAGGGATATGGACCAAACGCGTATACAAAAGGATGTATTGGATGCGACAATTGGCAGCTCTCGCTCGACCAGGTGCAGAAGTGGTTATGGGATTTGTCAAAGTATAAGATTAGATGTATTACCTCTTGTCTGGGAATGTGTGAAGGGTGGATGGTAAATGTAAACATGAAATAGCAGAGCAGATAACGAAGCTTGTTTACTCTTCTGTGAGGAGTTACAGAGGTCCTCCCGCACCCCCTACCGCTAGTAGCGTAAATTTGTTGCAGTAAATGGGAGGCTTGTGAATGGCTTGGAATGGGGATAGTGGTGTGGGCCGCCTGAAAGATGAGATAGAATAATGTCAAGTTTCCCTTGTATTGTGTTTGACTTGTATTAACCATCTGTTTGACGTATTAATAATTTCCCCATGCCCCCCGCCCCATCAAACACACTCCAACCCCCGCCCATCCCCCACCCTCCCTTCCCACCCCTCCCCTGGGTGGTGGAATATTGCTTTGGGGGGAATGACTTGCGTTGGGGGAACAGGTGAGTGATGGAATATTGCGTTGGGGAATGGGTTGCGTTGGGGGGACCAGGCCTCCCGTGTGACTGGGACCTAACGGGCCCCCCTTAGTCTAGTCTTGCAATAAAATCACAAAGCAAATCTGCAAAGTCTCCGCTTTTCATTTTTCTTTAATTTCCCTCTAAATTAACTTCTTCCACAAAAAAAGACAATTATTTCATTGGAATACGACTTGGCTCCAGCGGGTTGGCGAGCAAAAGTCCTTGTTTACGGCAGCTGGAGTCTTGCCGACGTCCAAGGGCAGCGAGCGAGATCCCAATGTTCGGAGTTGAGGGGGAACGGCTGGGGAACGGGAAGCGGTGACACCGGATTAATCCTGACGCCTTTCACCAGCGAGAAGACATAGGAATGATGAAGAGATAGTCCACGATGGGGGGATGTATCCTTAACTTGGATAATTCAATGTTCATGTCAGTGGGTTGTAAGATATTAGGTGCTGTTCCTCCAGTTTGCCTGTCACCTCACTCTGGTAATGGAGGAGGCCCAGGACAGAAAGACCAGCGTGGGAATGGGAAGGGGGGTTAAAATGGTTGGTAACCAGGAGATCCAGCAGGCCTTGGCGGACCGAGAGCAAGTGTAGCGTGAAATACACGCCTAGTCTAGATACAAGGAACAGCAGATGCTGGTTTACAAAAAGAGACACAATCTCCGGGAGTAACTTCATGGACAGGCAACATTTTTGGTCAGGACGTTTCTTCAGACTGCTTGGTGTGGGGGTGGAGAAAGTTGGAAAGGAGAGATGGGTGTGGTCGCCTTAGATTGCCTTCCCTCTACAGATGCCGCCTGACCCACTGAGTTCCTCCACTGCTCTGGAAGGAATGGACAGATGACGTTTTGAGTCAGGGCCCTTCTTCAGACTGATTGGAGAGGGTGGGGGGGGGGGGAGGAAGCTGGAAAAGAGATGGGGCTGGACAAAGCCTGTGAAGTGATAGATGGATACAAAATGCTGGAGTAACTCAGCGGGACAGGCAGCATCTCAAGAGAGAAGGAATGGGTGATGTTTCAGGTTGAGACCCTTATTCAGAAGTGATAGGTGGATATAGGTGAGGGAGACACAAGAGACTGCAGATGCTGGAATCTTGCATAGAACACAATTTAGTTAGATGCACAGAATCTCTTACCCAGAGTGAGGGAATTGAGGACCAGAGTACATAGGTTCAAGGTGAAGGGGAAAAGATATAACAGGAATCTGAGGGGTAACTTTTTAACAGAGAGTGGTGAGTGTATGGAACAAGCTGCCGGTGGAGGTAGTTGAGGCAGGGACTATCCCAACATTTAAGAAAGTGCTATAGACAGGTACATGGATAGGCCAAGTTTGAAGTGATATGGAGCAAATGCAGGCAGGTGGGGCTAGTGTAGCCGGGACATGTTGGTTGATGGGAGCAAGTTGGGCCGAAGGTAATAATAATAATAATAATAAATTTTATTTATGGGCGCCTTTCAAGAGTCTCAAGGACACCTTACAAAAATTGAGCATGTAGAGGAAAAACATGTAAGGGGAATGAAATAAATAGTAGAGACATGACTAGTACACAAAGTAAAGACAGAATTCAAAACAAAACACGGTATGAGGCAATTAATGCACAGATGAAAAGGGACGGGGACGTGGGGCTAAGGATAGGCAGAGGTGAAGAGATGGGTCTTGAGGCGGGACTGGAAGATGGTGAGGGACACGGATTTGCGGATCAGTTGGGGGAGGGAGTTCCAGAGCCTGGGAGCTGCCCTGGAGAAGGCTCTGTCCCCAAAACTGCGGAGGTTGGACTTGTGGATGGAGAGGAGACCGGCTGATGTGGATCTGAGAGACCGTGAGGGTTGGTAGGGGGAGAGGAGGTCAGTGAGATATGGGGGGGCCAGATGGTGGAGGGCTTTGTAGGTGAGGACCAGGATTTTGTAGGTGATCCGGTGGGAGATGGGAAGCCAGTGAAGTTTTTTGAGGACTGGAGTGATGTGATGCCAGGATTTGGTGTGGGTGATGAGTCGGGCGGCTGCGTTCTGGACCAGTTGGAGTCGGTTGATGTAGGTGGAGCTGATGCCAAGGAGAAGTGAGTTGCAATAGTCCAGTCGGGAGGAGATGAAGGCATGGATGAGTCTTTCAGCAGCAGGCGGTGTGAGAGAGGGTCTGAGTTTGGCAATGTTGCGGAGATGAAAGAAGGAGGTTTTAATGACATGGCGGATGTGAGGCTCAAGCGAGAGGGTGGATTCAAAGATCACGCCAAGGTTGCGGGCCTGGGGAGATGGGGAGACAGTGGTGCCGTCGATGGTGAGAGTGGGGTTATTGATTTTGCTGAGTGTGGCTTTGGAGCCTATGAGGAGGAATTCTGTCTTATCGCTGTTGAGTTTGAGGAAATTATGTTGCATCCAGGTTTTTATAGCTGACAAACAGGAGTTGACATGGGAGAGGGGGGGGGTTGTGGGGGGATTTGGTGCCAAGGTAAATCTGGGTGTCATCAGCGTAACAGTGGAAGTCCAGATTGAAGTGGCGGAGTATCTGACCAAGGGGGAGGATGTAGATGATGAAGAGGAGGGGGCCGAGTACGGAGCCTTGGGGAACGCCTTGAGTGACTGCGGCTGTAGCAGAGGTGTGGTTGTGGAGAGAGATGAAGTGGGATCTGTTGGAAAGGTAGGAACGGAGCCAGCTGAGTGCAGAGCCTTCAATGCCGAGGTCTTTGAGTCTGGTGAGCAGGATGTTATGGTTCACTGTATCGAAGGCTGCGCTCAGGTCGAGGAGGATGAGGATGTTGAGGGAACCAGTGTCAGCAGAGGTGAGGAGGTCGTTGAGGACTTTGAGGAGAGCAGTTTCTGTGCTATGGAGAGGGCGAAAGCCAGATTGGAGGGGTTCAAGTAGGTTATACGCAAGGAGGTGGGAATGAAGTTGCGACGCAACGATACGCTCCAGGGTTTTTGAAAGAAAGGGGAGGTTTGAGATTGGGCGGTAGTTAATGAGAGAGGAGGGATCAAGACCAGGTTTCTTTAAGATTGGTGTAACGGCAGCAGTTTTGAAAGCGGAGGGGACAATTCCTTGGGACAATGAGGAGTTGAAGAGATTAGTGAGGTAGGGGCAGAGAACGGGGAGGCAGGACTTCAACAGGGAAGTGGGGAGAGGGTCGAGGGAGCAGGTAGTGGGTACTGTTTCCACACTGTATCACTCTAGTCATGTCAAGTCAAGTCAGGTTTATTCGTCACATACACATACGAGATGTGCAGTGAAATGAAAACTGGCAATGCTCGTGGACTTTCTGCAAAAAGACAAACAAACTACAAATCACATATTCTTTTACATGTTAAATATTGTGGGCGGAAGGAAAAAGGTTCAGTAAAGTTATTCCCTGGTGAGATAGGAGTTTACAGTCCGAATGGCCTCTGGGAAGAAACTCCTTCTCAACCTCTCCATTTTCACAGCATGGCAAAGGAGGCGTTTGCCTGACCATTGCAACTGGAACAGTCCGTTGCAGGGGTGGAAGGGGTCTCCCATGACTCTATTGGCTCTGGAGTTGCACCTCCGGATGTATAGTTCCTGCAGGGGGGCGAGTGAAGTTCCCATAATGCGTTCAGCTGAATGCACTACTCTCTGCAGAGCCTTCTTGTCCTGGGCAGAGCAATTCCCAAACCAGATGGTAATATTTCCGGACAAGATGCTTTCCACAGCCGCTGAGTAGAAGCACTGGAGGATCCTCGGAATCTAACACGAAGTGCTGGAGTAACTCAACGGGTCAGGCAGCATCTGTGGAGAACATGGATAGGTGACGTTTGAAACAGTGCTGGAATAACTCAGCGGGTCAGGCAGCATCTGTGGGGAAGATGGATAGGTGACATTTCGGGTCAGGACCCTTCTTCAGACTGACACGGTTAACAGATGAGGGGGTGATCGGCAGATGAGTTAAGTAAGTGACAGAGGCGAGGGAAAATAAGGAGATAAAAGGATGTGAGATGAGGAGAGAGGAATGTATATGTGCAGCTTTGAGGGTCATTGTTCAGGTAGCATTTGGAGTATTGCATGCAGTTAACCAGAATGGTTTAAAAACAAGGAACTGCAGATGCTGGTTCACAAAAAAGGACACAAAATGCTGGAATAACTCAGCGGGTCAGGCAGCATCTCTGGAGAGAAGGACTGAGTGACATTCCGGGTCGAGACTGAGGAAGGTCTCGACCAGAAATGCTACCTGTTAGAAACATAGAAAATAGGTGCAGGAGTAGGCCATTCGGCCCTTCGAGCCTGCACTGCCATTCGATATGATCATGGCTGATCATCCTACTCAGTATCCCATCCCTGCCTTCTCTCCATACCCCCTGATCCCTTTAGCCACTAGGGCCACATCTAACTCCCTCTTAAATATAGCCAATGAACTGGTCTCAACTACCTTCTGTGGCAGAGAATTCCACAGATTCATCACTCTCTGTGTAAAAAATGATTTTCTCATCTCGGTCCTAAAAGACTTCCCTCTTATTCTTAAACTGTGACCCCTAGTTCTGGACTTCCCCACATCGGGAATAATCTTCCTGCATCTAGCCTGTCCAACCCCTTAAGAATTTTGTAAGTTTCTATAAGATCCCCCCTCAATCTTCTGAATTCTAGGGTGTACAAGCCGAGTCTATCCAGTCTTTCTTCATATGAAAGTCCTGCCATCCCAGGAATCAGTCTGGTGAACCTTCTCTGTACTCCCTCTATGGCAAGAATGTCTTTCCTCAGATTGGGAGACCAAAACTGTACGCAATACTCCAGGTGTGGTCTCACCCAGACCCTGTACAACTGCAGTAGTTCCTCCCTGCTCTAAGACTAAAATCCTTTTGCTATTGTTCCTTCCACCATTTTTTGTCTACCTAACTGTGCCAATCCACGTGAAGGTGTGCCAGCAGGCTGGAGGAGCGGGCAAAGGCCTTGCCACGGAGCGGGCAGGTGAAGGGGCACTGGCCAGTGTGGACTCACCTGTGCTCCAGCAGGTGGTCAAGGTGGGTGAAACCCTTACCACAGGACGGGCAGGGGAAGGGACGCTCATGGCTGTGGGTACACCGGTGCTGCCACAGGCTGGACATGCAGGTGAAACGCTTGCCACACTCAGCGCTCACAAAGGGTCTGTCTCTGGTGTGTATCCGCTGGTGCTCCCGTAGCCCCCATGCTCTCTTGTCACAGTGGAAGCAGCTGCTCGCTGTCGTGGGCCCGTCGGTGCTGCCGCAAACCCCGCGAGCTGTCAAACGCCTCACCACAGGGCAGTCGTAGGGCTGGCCACTGGTGTGCATGTGTTGGCAAAGCGCTCTCCTCACACCGGGCTGGGGATGGGATGGTCGCCGGCATGCACCTGCTGGTGGGACAGCAGCTTGGTGGAGCAGATGAAGCCCTTGCCGCACTGGGTGCAGGTGTAGGGGCGCTCGCCTGTGTGGGTGCGCTGGTGCATCAGCAGGCTGCTGGATTGGGTAAAGCCCTTGCCGCACTGGGCACAGGTGTAGGGGCGCTCGCCGGTGTGGGTGCGCTGGTGCTGCAGCAGGTTGCCGGAGTGTGTGAACCCCTTGCCGCACTGGGCACAGGTGTAAGGGCGCTCGCCGGTGTGGGTGCGCTGGTGCATCAGCAGGCTGCTGGAGTGGGTAAAGCTCTTGCCGCACTGGGCACAGGTGTAGGGACAGTCGCCGGTGTGGGTGCGCTGGTGCTTCAACAGGTCGCTGGACTGGGTGAAGCCCATGCCACAGTCGCTGCAGATGAAGGGCCGCTCCCCAGTGTGCAGGCGCCTGTGCATCTTCAGCTGCTTGGATGACTTGAAGCCTTTGCTGCAGTCGGAGCAGGTGAAGGGCTGCTCACTGCTGTGCACCCGCTGGTGCTCCCGCAGACCCGATGACTGCGTAAATCTCCTGCCACAGATGGAGCAGGCATAGGGCTTCTCGCCCGTGTGCACCCGCCAGTGGGTCTCCAGCTTGCTCGGGCTCAGGCAGGCCTTGCCACACACGTTGCACACATAACTCTTCTCCTTGTTGTGCCCCGCCATGTGGTCCTCCACCGAAGCTCAGCCACTCGAAGCTCAGCCCGCACACCAAGCAGATGCGGGGGATCACCAGCACCATGGCTCAATGGCCGCTCACATCCCCGTCCCCCCGTCCACAGCAACGGCTCCTAAACCCTGCAGGATGGGAACACAGAGGGTCAACAAGCTGGCAAACAGGACATTACTAATGCGCGAATATTGCTAGTGCTTGAAGGGGGGGGGGGAGGGTTTAGTGAGGGGATTGGGAGTGGGGGGGATGGGGGAGTGAGAGGGGTGATATGATGGGGGGGGAAGGAGGGGAGAGTTGGTGAGGAGGCAAGGTGGGTGAATGGGGACGGGGATGAGGATCGTGGAAGTGAGGGGAGGGAGAGAATGGACGGAGGGGAGGGGGGGGAAATGTAAGGGCAGAGGAGGGGGTGAGGAGGCAAGTGGGAGAAGGGGGGGGCGCACTGACCTGGGGGATGCCAAGCATCCGGGCACTGAGTCGAGCCGAGAGAGAGATAGAGAGAAAGACAGGGAGAGAGAGAGAAAGACAGAGACTGCTAGAGACATAAAGCACAGACAGACCCTCACCAAATACAGGTTAAGTGACCACTATTTGACAGTTGAAAACGGAAGACAGAAGAGATTCTGGCAACCAAGGGAAAACAGCATATGCGGCCACTGTTTGACAGATGAGGTTGAAACAGAGGTGCACTTCCTCCTAAAATGCAAATAATTTGACAAAACAAGGAAAGCATACTTTGACAAACTCAGTGTGGCAACCCGACTTTAAAGAACTAGATGATACATCAAAACTAAGAATAATCCTTGGCGAAGGAAATACGGCACATCTTGGTGCAGAATACATAACAGCATGCCATAACCTGAGAGACGGTGAATGACCAACATGCACATATGTACGCACACACTAATCGACATTAACTAACACAAAAAAATTAATATTGAATTGCTAAACTTGCTATTGTGTTGTACTGCTTACAGCGGCAAGAACGTGTAGCAATCAATAAAGAGCTATAGGCCTATTGCAATTTATGTACAGGGACATTTCTATCCATGCACTGTATACTTGTAATTATACCTATGCATTTCAATATGTATGTCATGTTCTATACTTTGGCAATATAACAATGTTTTTTTTTATCATGCCAGTAAAGTTTTTAAATTGAATTGAAATTGAAAATTGAATTGACAGAGACAGAGAGATGTCTGTGTACGTTATCCCAGTCGTTGACAGTAAAACCAGATTGACCAAACTCGCAGGTTGGAGATCGAGAGATAGAGAGAATGACAGACAGAGGGAGACAGAGAGAGAGAGAGAGAGAGACAGAGACAGACAGACAAGAGAGAGAGAGAGAGCGAGAGAGACAGAGAGAGAGATGTATGTGTACATTATGGCCCAGTCACTGTCTCCCGGGTGCGAGGCCGCGGCCTGGCCGAAGGACTGGTCCCCCCAAGCCCCCCACGCGCCCGGCCCGGCCCGGGAACTCACGGCTCATCCTGCCCGTGGCCCGCTGCCCGTTGCCCCGGAGACAGGGAGAGCGACCGCGCGGCGCAGGGGCATCAGCCCGGAAATGACGTAGCTGCCCCGGCCCGTTGCCACAAAGTTTATAGAGGGTAATCTTTGCGTTGCCCCGCAGGCTGCGGGGCAGCCTCAGCCCGAAAATGACGCCACGGCCAGGATGGAGCGACCCGCACTGGACAAAAGATCTTATAGCGGAGCAAGATGGGTTACTCTCACGCAAACGTGTAGTACGCTTTTGGGCGGATTCATGGGTGATTATAGGACTCATTTTAGCAACCAGCCCCCGCCATCTTGCTTCCGGCCAAAGATCGGATCTTTGTTTCCGTAGTGGGAGCGCGAGTGTGCGGCCCGGGGCAGCGGGGAGAGGGAGTGCGCGGCCCGGGGCAGCGGGGACATAAGAGGGGGGGGGGGGGGGGAGACATTGTAGTGTTGTGGGAGGCGAGGGAGTGCCGGGGGGGGGGGGGGGGGGGGGGGGGGGGGGGGGGGGGGGGCCGTGGGGAAAAGGCATAATGTGTGTGAAGTTGCGGGGAAGTTTACAATGTTTCTTATTTAATGTCCCTTGTCTAGTCTGAAATAAAGTTCATCATTGGATCAGAAGAAATATAATTGTGTGTGTTATATGATTATATAGATTTATATCACATTCATGTATGTGTGTTTATAAACATGTTATTCTTTAACTAGAATTAACAGAATTATGAACTAACAGAATTATGAATCTAACCCTATATCACACACAAAAACTCCCCCCGCAATGTCAATTACCCTGCGAGTCGGGTCGGTTCCGGTTACTACATTTTCAACACAAACACTGCTTGTGAGCCATTTAAAAATAAATTATTTAAAAAACATTAAAAAAGACAATTACCAGTCAAATTTTATTCTTGACAAGAAGTATGAACTGATAGAATTATGAATCTAACCCTATATCACACACAGACTGTTGTCCCGCAACATTACACTGCGAGTCGGGGCGGGTCAGGAAGGCTCCGGTTACTAAAATGGGCGGGGAAAAATGCCCAGGATCCCCTCCGTAGCGTACTACACGTCAGCCGCAGGAGTATTTCGCAGGAGTAGCCCATCTTGCTCTGCTCTAAGATCTTTGCACTGGACGGTGAGAGAGAGATAGAGGGGTGGAGAAAATCCGGAGGGGAGAGGAAAAGAGATATCTGAGCAGTGGGGGTGGGGCGAGGCAGGGAGCAAAGGGAGGGGCGATGGAATTCAAGGGGAAGTGGGTTTGGTGCCGAGAGGAATGAATTGGGGGGGGGGGGGGGGTGTCAGGGAACTGTGGGGGAGAGAGAGGGGTCAAGTGAGAAGGAAGGGGGTAGGGAGCCTGGTGGGGGTTCACACTGTAGGTATGTTGCAAAGCCTACCTGAAGCGTCGTTGAAAATCTGCCGCTGCGGTGTGCGCGATTTTGGCGCCGTTTAGAGGGGGCGGGTTTAAAACGCGATTTTCTCTAGGCTGTTCAAATCGAAGATGTTCAGCCTAGTTAATTATTAACGAAAAATCGCTGGAAGACCCCGTCGCAAAAGCTATTATTAGTTTTAAAGGCCTCGTAAAATAGTTATAGTAGTTTAAAAATCAGTCTCTAAACCCGCGACCGCCAGCAACCGCAGGGTCTCATAAAGCAAACATCTGAAGGTATGCTGTATATTTTTACATTAAAAAGGGCTTCTAAAGATCCCTTTATACAAAGTTTAATATTGCGAGCAGCTCAATTTGGGCCCATTATATCCCGCAGTATTTTTCTCGGCATTTGGGGCACAAATCTACCGCAATGTGAACGTTCTAAACCAGCGCGTTCCACAGGGACCCACTGGAAAGCTGATTTAAATGGGCATTTATTTACAGCAATTAAACACTGAATTCCTTCCATTTGGTCTATAAATTAATGTAAAT
Organism: Amblyraja radiata; assembly: GCF_010909765.2. Classification (NCBI taxonomy): domain Eukaryota; kingdom Metazoa; phylum Chordata; class Chondrichthyes; order Rajiformes; family Rajidae; genus Amblyraja; species Amblyraja radiata. Next base: position 15,602,906 of record NC_045999.1, read on the forward strand.
GAGATTTAAAAATCATGTTTTATTGTGAATTATTTGTGAATATTATTTGGACATTTAGGCTATTTAAAAACGTTAATCATTTATTAAGAAATGGATAGATGTTTAGATCTAGTAATTGAAGTCTGAAATTAGCTACAATTAGGTAACTAACTAATTATATGCTTTAATTTCAGGTCATCCAAGTAAGATTATTTTATATTTGTTTCAGAATGCTTCAATCTATGATAACTGAAAATTTCATTCAGTTCTCTTAATTTTTAAGAAAGTTATGGGCTTTTGACTGTTCACGATCACAGCTTTTTTGTTATGTCCATAGACAATCAATAGGGAACAAGATGCTCATTTCCGAGTATGAAAATGGCCATAACTTTTTAAATACTTGAGATATGAAAGTGAATTAGGTGTCAAATTAAACTTATTTTTATGCTTTATCTGATGGGATAAATTACAGACTTGATTTTTAAAATCTCAAAATTTTGTAACATTGCTACACACTGTGGGAGCAAAGTGGGGTAAGGAGCAGGAGGCTGCAGGGGTAAGGGCAGGGAGCCACAGGGAGGAGGTCACATTGTGTGGGGGTGGGGAGTGTGTTGCAGTTTAGGAAGTCAAACCAGGGCAGGATCTTCACTGTGAATGGCGGGGCGCTGGGGGAATGTGTGGAGCCGAGTGATCTAAGATTACGGGTACAAGTTGGGCCGAAGGGCCGAAGGGATAATGCTGTATCACTCTATGACTGTGTGAGGAAAAAGTTAATAGACATGGTTGATTTAGACTAGGGATAGAAATATAACTTAGAAAGAAATAAGGTGTCAGCAGAAGCCAGACTGCTGGTAGAATAGAAAGTAACAATATAAACAGAGAGAAATTCTAGATAATAGCAGCAAGTACAGATGGTGACATTTCAAGGATGAGAGTCAGAAGATAACCAGTCAGACAAGAACATAACGGGAACTGGGGGAATGGGGGCATGAACTGCTCTGTACTGCACTTGCTTGATGAGATTCCATGAAAATGTACTCACACCCACTATGACAAGATGCCTAATTTAAATGCACATGCGATGCATGATAGGGGGGGGGGGTGCCTTTGACGTTGGGTGGGCGTTCCACGACGTTCTCGTGGGAATCTGGGCTTTATGTTATGATTGGAAGAAGCTCAATGGGGAGAGATGAGAATGTGATAATAATGAAAAGAAATGTATAAAGATAGAAGACATCCCGATCCTCGGTGTGCCTCTAGGGGACATCAGTGGAGAGGCACCTATTCTGCAGAATATGAAATTAATAAAAACACTTCTTTGTCTGAATTTGTCTCAAGAGCATTTGTGATTTTTGAATCTCACAACTTGGGGGCTCGTTTCCGAGATCCAATACTCTAGACAGCTGACGGGAGTAGACGGATGAAGGGAAGGTGCACCCTGCTGAGTTCAGCGGTCTCAGACTCCTTGCTTGCTGTCAGCTGTTTAAGCAGTAGTATCCGGACCAAACAGAGACTCGGCAAAGAAGTGAGAGTGATAGGAGATCGCGAAAATCGAGTGATTCTGTGCAGAGACCCCGGTAAGAAACTTTTACTATTATAGTATTACCTGGGCAATTTGATAAGAGATCGGAGAGGAATTCCGATCGAGAGAATGGGAAATGTAAATGAAAAACCTAAAAGGGAGGGGAAAGGCCGTAAGCCAAATCCCCGCATTCTGCCCAATAGTCCGTTGGGGCGAATGCTGAACCGCTGGGGGACAGGAAATAACCAGGGGTTGGAGAAGACAACAATGATAAGGTATTGTTATATTGAATGGCCAAAACACCCGATAAAAGGAGCTTCGGTCTGGTGGCCAGAGGATGGGTCAGATGAGGATTGGGTACAGCAGGCATTGAATGTATATGTGAAAAATAAACCCAATCCAATGATAGAAGAAACCATGAATGCAAGAAACCAAGAATCCCATGAATATGGGAAACAGGATGTAATTTGTTGAAATTAAAAGAAGAGGTTGAACAGTTAAATCCCTCTGCACCCTCATGGAATTTACTGGAGAACCTAGCTCCTCCCTATGTACATCAATTACCCGAAGTAGCGCCGTCAATTCAACCCCCGCCCCCACTCGTGGCGACAGGAGTGGAAGAGGTGACACCCGGGTCCACTCTGGTGGTAAAGAGAAAGGTCAGGGTAAAACAAGAATTTAATGATGATGTTACTGACAGTGATGACACCAACAGTGACCTACCGGACCCCAGGAGTGAGGAAGAAAAGGGAATAAAGAGACAGGAGCCGGTCGGGGTAGATGAATTAAATCCCTCGTCACCAGGAGAGGGAGTCAGAAGGTCAGACAGAGTAAAAAGATCGGTAAAAATTAGACCTCTAAGAGAGGTACCCATGGGAGGACCCCAAGGGGGAATGGGGTTTGTTAATGTCCCCTTAACTAGTACTGAAGTGAGGAATTTCAAGAGAGAAATGAAAAGCCTCCTAGAGGATCCTTTAGGTCTGGCAGAGCAGTTAGATCAATTCCTTGGGCCAAACACTTATACATGGGAGGAGTGGATGGCCATTATGGGGAATCTCTTCACACCAGAGGAGAGACAAATGATTAGGGCAGCAGCAATGAAAAAGTGGGAACAGGAGAACCCTCCAGGGCAGCAGAATGCAGCGGCAGCAGATAAATTCCCAGTACAAGAGCCAGATTGGGACAAGGGAACAAAAGCAGGACGAAGGAATATGAAGGACCTGCGGGAGATAATTATAAAAGGGATAAGAGAGGCAGTACCCAAAGGACAGAATTTCGAACGAGCATTTGAGAATGGACAGCAGAAAGATGAGGCCCCGACAGTGTTCCTTCAGAGACTCAGGAAGAACATGCAACAGTATTCTAGAATAGACCCGGACTCAGGGGCAGGACAACAATTGCTTAGGGCCAGTTTCGTGACCAAATCCTGGCATGATGTAAGGAAGAAATTAGAAAAGATGGATGACTGGAATGAGAAACCACTACCTCAGTTGCTTACAGAGGCCCAGAAAGTGTACGTGCGGAGAGATGAGATAAAACAGAAGGGGAAGGCAATGATTATGTTGCAGGCAGTAGAAAAACAGCAAATAAGGAACAGATAGAGACAGGAAAGTTCCTGAGACAGGATGATAAGGGAGTTAACCCGAAAGTAGCAGATAAGAAGACGGCAGAGGCCGCGAAAGGGGGATGTGATAGAAGACGGCAAAGGCCGGGGACAACAGGGCAGGCAGGGAGAAAATATAAATTGAATAATCTATTTGAAGTAAGAATGAAACAAAGTGATTTGTTTGAAAACCGGTTTGGAACAAATGGTTGAAATGAGCAAGTTGTAAAATTGAACACAGACGCCCCCATGGCGGAGTTGGGAATTCCCACTGTGTTTGGGCCGTGGGGGATTGCGAACAAGCTGCAAAAATTAACTCTTTGTATCCTGGTAACCTGAAAAAGAGAAGTTGTAAAAATCGTTTCTTGATGTTCTTTTAGATTTCTCGTCAGTAAAGTTAACTGGAAATAAGTTAATTGATGAAACATGACCAGCTTTTATGTTGTTTTACGGTAGACATACAAGTTGAGAAACACAGACAGAGAGAGAGAGAGAGAGAGACAGAGAGCGAGAGAGAGACACAGACACAGTACGAATAAGACAGTACCCCATTTCAACCGAGGGACGAAAAGACTTACAACCAATCATTGAGAATTTATTAGAGGACGGGTTATTGGAACCATGTATGTCCCCCTACAATACTCCGATCCTACCAGTCAGAAAGACCGACAGGACGTTTAGACTCGTACAGGACTTGAGGGAACTGAACAAGGTGGTCCAAGCCCGACACCCGGTAGTGCCTAACCCTTACACCATCATGGGACGGATACCCCCAAGCCACAAATGGTTTAGTGTGGTAGATTTAAAGGATGCCTTCTGGAGCTGTCCGCTGGCAACAGAGAGTAGAGACTTATTCGCCTTTGTGGGAAAACCTAAAAACCGGGCGAAAGCAACAATTCCGGTGGGCGGTGCTCCCTCAAGGTTTTACAGAATCACCAAATTTATTCGGCCAAATTTTAGAGCAGGTATTGGAGGATTTCCCAGGTCACGGGGAAACGCAACTATTACAGTATGTGGATGACCTCCTTTTGTCAGGAGAGAGAGAAGAGGAAGTAAGGGACTCCACAATAAGCCTGTTAAACTTCTTGGGAAGGAAGGGGTTAAGAGTGTCCCGTAACAAGCTTCAATTTGTGAAACAAGAGGTAAAATATCTGGGACATCTGATAAGTGGAGGAAAGAGACGAATCAACCCTGAAAGGATAGCTGGGATCACGGGAGTACCACTACCAAAGAATAAGAGAGAACCGAAAATTCCTGGGATTGATAGGATACTGTCGACTGTGGATAGATGGATCCTCCAGGTGCATAGATGGAAAAAGACATAGTGGGTACGGTATAGTGAACGGGGAAACTATGGAGGAAATTGAAAGCGGCAGGCTGCCTGGTAGTTGGTCAGCTCAATCTTGTGAATTACATGCATTAATGAGAGCTTTAGAATTATTGGAGGGGAAGGAAGGGACAGTATATACCGATTCAAAATACGCTTTTGGAGTAGTACACACCTTTGGGAAGATCTGGAAAGAGCGAGGAATGATAACAACTCGAGGTAAAGAATTAGCGCATGAGCAATTGGTAGGACAGACACTGGAAGCCTTGCAAAAACCAGAACGAATAGCCATAGCATATGTGGCAGGGCATCAGAAGGGTAACACCCTGGAGGCCAGAGGAAATAGGGCAGTGGATGAGGTTGCAAAATGAGCAGCCACAGAACAGATGGTAGAAATAAAGTCACTAATACCTTTAAGGGAACCAGAGGAAAAGATACCTATCTTTAGTGAGAAAGAACAGGAAAACATGAAAGAAATGGGGGCTCAGCGTACTTCAAATGGGAAATGGTGGACACCAAATGGAAAGCAGCTATTGAACAAAGAAATAATGAGGGAGTTATTAGGGAGATTACATGGACAAAGCCATTGGGGAACACAGGCCCTCTGTGACACCCTCCTCAGAACCTACGCTTGCTGTGGGATGTTTACCATGGCCAAACAAGTCATAAGGGGCTGTGTAATATGTCAGCAAATTAATAAGAAAATCATGAGAGCAGTCCCAGGAGGAGGACAACCATTAGCAGTTAGGCCCTTCCAAAGAATACAGATAGATTTTACCGAGCTGCCCCGGGTACGAACATGGAAGTACCTGTTAGTGGTAGTGGACCATTTCACCAGATGGGTAGAGGCATTCCCCACGGTAACTGCCACCTCACAGGCGGTAGCCAAGATATTATTAGAACAAATTATACCCAGATGTGGGATTGTGGAAACAATAGACTCAGATAGAGGGACCCATTTTGCCTCCAAAACACATGAAATGATATGTGAAGCACTGGGAATAGAATGGAAATTACATACACCATGGCATCCCCAGAGCTCAGGAAAGGTGGAAAGAATGAATGACACCTTAAAGACCCAAATCACCAAGTTGATAGAGGAAACGGGACTCCCCTGGACTAAGTGCCTCCCGATAGCCCTGTTGAGAATCCGAACAGCACCTCGAAAAGACATAGGGATATCACCATATGAAATGTTATTCGGGCTCCCATACTTAGGGAAGATAGAAGGAGTCCCAACAATACAAGGGAACGATGTGTTCCTAAGGAACTAATTACTGGCAGTGTCCCAATCTCTTGCAGAACTAAAAATTAAAGGATTGCTGGCCCAGAGCCCACCACTGGACTTCCCGATTCACTCAGTCAAGGCTGGAGACTGGGTATTAATAAAAACGTGGAAAGAAGAAAAGCTGCAACCTAAGTGGACTGGACCCTACCTGGTGTTACTAATCACCGAGACAGCAGTACGAACAAAAGAGAAAGGGTGAACACACGCAAGTCGAGTTAAGGGTCCTGTGGAGGCCCCACCAGACGATATCAGCCCGTGGACTGTGCGCAAAGGAAAAGAACCATTGACTTTAATATTTACCAAGAACCCGCAGGAAAAATGAAGTTTCGTGTTGGTGGGTCGTGTGTTGGGTGGTTACCCAACTTGTAAGTAATGTAACATGCATAAAAATCACAATACCACAGAATAGAAGGTCCACCACCATCCCATTTAATGTATGTAAAGGAAAATGGTGGTGCAGCTATAGAATGTATGTATGCACCCATCCCTGTAAAGATTGGCACGCGGTGTTTACTTCATCAAAATATGGGTGGCATCGGACCACCTATCAAACTGATAGGTGGAGAGTATATCAAAACCCGAACGAGAAATTGCCAGGACGCGTATATGTGAGCATACAGAGTGTCCAAATACAGGAAAGTGGTAGATATTGGATATGTGCAGATAAAACAGGGAAGGACGCATGTCTGAAGTTTGAGATAGAAGTAAAGCAAGATGGGAAGATGGTAATATACGAGGATAGGGGAGAGGTGTTCAAGATAGATGACAGTCAGAATAGGGATCCCGGGGCAACACCAGCACCACCAGTAGTCAGCAATGTCACCAGGGAAAATGAGTCTAAGGATCTGAAGATAATGATAGTAGCAGGAGAAACAGGATTAAGGCAGTTATATAAGAAAGGAATACCAACAGGGGGAAAAGGAGCCAACACCTGGCTTGCCTGGATGATGTACACAGCCAGAAGTATGCAACGAACCAATTGTTACGCCTGCGCTGGAGCTAGGCCTCAGCTGGTCCCAGTACCATTTCCCCTGAATTGGGATAGAACACCTAGGGCTATGACATGTATACTACAGCTATTCACGAATCCCCTCTTACCAAAGAATGTGATATGCCAGAGTTATCATTACCTATTTCCGGCCAGCAACAACAATACAAAGGGCCGAAGGGAAGACCCTCGACCTCCTCCATTTACCATTCCTTTTGGGGAGGAGGGGTTTGAGTGCTATACAAGAAATAACCCAGAGGGACAGGACATGGGGGAGGTGCTCAACTGCAATAAGACGTATAATATAATGGCTGAGGAACAGGGGCCGCTGTTCAATAGCTCCTGGCTGAAAAAGCAGGTGGTGCGGGGAGAATACCCTGTGGCCCCGGTTACCAGGGTCATGGACGAGAACCTGTATCCTCATACAACTGATGATGCCCTTCACCATAGCAGTGGAACATGCTGTAGAACTCGATAAAGGAAGCCGACGACAAAAGAGAAAGGTGAGAGGATCATTCGACACACACATCTATATAGATGCGATAGGGGTGCCAAGAGGGGTACCCGATGAATTTAAAGCCAGAAATCAGATAGCTGCAGGCTTTGAGTCCATACTCTTCTGGTGGTCCACCGTTAATAAAAATGTGGACTGGATCAACTACTTATACTGCAATCAACAACGCTTTATAAATTACACTCGAGATGCAGTTGAAGGATTAGCGGAACAACTGACAGCTATCAGCCAAATGGCCTGGCAAAATCGCATGGCCTTGGACATGCTACTGACTGAGAAGGGAGGGGTGTGTGTAATGTTTGGCGAACAATGTTGCACATACATCCCCAACAACACTGCTCCGGATGGGTCAGTATCAAGAGCCCTAGCAGGTCTCACCTCTCTGTCTATCGAATTGGCTGAGAACTCTGGAGTAGACACCTCCTGGACCGGGTTTCTAGACTCCTGGTTTGGGAAATGGAAGCACATCTTTACATCAGCCCTAACATCAGTAATAGTCATGGCAGGGTTATTGTGTTTGTTCTGATGTTGTATCATTCCCTGCGTACGGGGATTGGCTCAGCGATTGATAGAAACCGCCCTGACGAAGAACAGTGCTGCCATCATAATGGCCTTCAGAACACAGTATGACCAACGAGAGGAGGATAGGGAGGTGAAGAATCTTCTGCTAGCATTAGAAAAGGAGGAGATAGTATAAATCAAGGGTGCGTAGCAAAAAGAAAAGGATGGATTGTGAGGAAAGAGTTAATAGACATGGTTGACTTAGACTAGGGATAGAAATATAACTTAGAAAGAAATAAGGTGTCAGCAGAAGCCAGACTGCTGGTAGAATAGAAAGTAACAATATAAAGAACAGAGAGAAATTCTAGATAATAGCAGCAAGTACAGATGGTGACATTTCAAGGATGAGAGTCAGAAGATAACCAGTCAGACAAGAACATAACGGGAACTGGGGGAAGGGGGCATGAACTACTCTGTACTGCACTTGCTTGATGAGATTCCATGAAAATGTACTCACACCCACTATGACAAGATGCCTAATTTAAATGCACATGCGATGCATGATAGGGGAGGTGCCTTTGACGTTGGGTGGGCGTTCCACGACGTTCTCGTGGGAATCTGGGCTTTATGTTATGATTGGAAGAAGCTCAATGGGGAGAGATGAGAATGTGATAATAATGAAAAGAAATGTATAAAGATAGAAGACATCCCGATCCTCGGTGTGCCTCTAGGGGACATCAGTGGAGAGGCACCTATTCTGCAGAATATGAAATTAATAAAAACACTTCTTTGTCTGAATTTGTCTCAAGAGCATTTGTGATTTTTGAATCTCACAACTGTATGACAACGTACTGGAGTAACTCAGCGGGTTAGACAGCATCTGTGGAGAAATTAGACACAAGTGCTGGAGTAACTAAGCGGGTCAGGCAGCATCTATGGAGAGAAGTAATGGGTGATGTTTTGGGTCGACACCTTTCTTTGGTTTAGTTTAGTTAAGAGATGCAGCGTGGAAACAACAGGTCTTTTGGCACATGGAGTCCGCACCGACCAGCGATCACCGCATACACTAGCACTATCCTACGCACATTAGGGATAATTTAGCAATTTTGCGCCCCTACACCTGCACCCAGTGCGGCAAGTGCTTCACCCGCTCTGACAGCCTACTGGAGCACCAGCGCACCCACACCGGGGAGCACCCCTACACCTGCACCCAGTGCGGCAAGGGCTTCATCTGCTCCACCCGACTGCTGTCCCTCCAGCAGGTGCACGCTGGCGACCGTCCTGTCCCCAGCCCGGTGTGAGGAGAGCGCTTTGACAAGGACTCCCACGCTCTGTCTCGCCAGCACGTACACACCAGTGGCCAGCCCTACGACTGCCCGTACTGTGGTGAGGAGTTTGACAGCTCGCGGGGGTTGCGGCAGCACCGGTGGGCTCACACCGGCGAGCAACTGCTCCCACTATGACAAGAGAGTATGGGGGCTGCGGGAGCACCAGCGGATACACACCAGAATGAGACCGTTTGTGTGCGCTGAGTGTGGCAAGGGTTTCACCCGCATGTCCAGCCTGTGGCAGCACCGGCGTACCCACACTGCTGAGAGTCCCTTCCCCTGCCCATCCTGTGGTAAAGGCTTCACCCGCCTTGACCACCTGCTGGAGCACCGGCGAGTCCACAATGGCCAGCGCCCCTTCATTTGCCTGCTCTGTGGCAAAGCCTTTGCCCGCTCCTCCAGCCTGCTGGCACACTGCCACGTGGATAGATAGGCGCTGTTTAGGTAGAGACAAAATGCTGGAAGGAATGGGTAACATTTCTTGTCGAGATCCTCCTCAACCTCGACCCGAAATGTCACCCAGTCCTTCTCTCCAGAGATGCTGCCTGTCCCGCTGAGTTCCTCCAGCATTTTGTGCCCTTTTTTGTAAACTAGCATCAGCAGTTCCTTGTTTTTAAACCATTCTGGTTAACCATCTCTTCACCTTCCCGAAAGCCTCCACATCAGTCCTGTAATGGAGTACCCAGAACTGTATGCAATACTCCAAATGCTACCTGACCAATGTCTCTTAAAGCTGCATATACAATCCTCTCTCCTTATCTCACACCATTTTATCTCCTTATTTTCCATCTGCCGATCACCCCCTCAATGTTAACATAGTGTCAGTCTGAAGAAGGGTCCTGACCCGAAATGTCACCTATCCATGTTCTCTACTGATGCTGCCTGACCCGCCGAGTTATTCCAGCACTGTGTGAAATGTCACCTATCCTTGTTCTCCAGAGATGCTGTCTGAGCAGCTGAGTTACTCCAGCACTTTGTGTTGTGTCGCCTCCTGTCCCCTATGCTCCCTCTCCCCTCCTCCCCATCCCCAAACAGTGTGAACCCCCACTAGACTCCCTACCCCCTTCCTTGACTCACTTGACCCCTCTCTCTCCACCCCCCCCCCCCCCCCCCCCCAGATCCCTGTCCCCCCCCATTAATCCCCCTCGGCACCAAACCCACTCCCCCTTGAATCCCACCCCCTCCCTTTGCTCCCTGCTTCCCCCCGTTACTCACTTCACCCCTTTTCCACCCCCAACCTCTCACCCCCTCCCTCCCCCGGACTGTCTCCTTTCTCTGAACCTCTCACCTTATTCCTGTCCCTCTCAGCCTCCCACCGCTCAGATATCTCTCTCTCCCTCTCCGCTCCGAACTCTCTCTCTCACCGACCAGTGCGGGTCGGCTCCATCTTGGCCGTGACGTCATTTCCGGGCTGCGTCTCCTGCGCCGCACGGTCTCTCTCGCTCTGTTTCCGGGGCAACGGACAGCGGGCGGGATGAGCTGTGAGTTTCCGGGCCGGGCCGGGTCCGGTCGGGCGCGGTGAGAGGCTCCGGTAAAGGTCAGGGCGGACGCGCTGGCTGGGGAATCGGTGCGCGGGGGTGGGTCCATTCTTCCGGCCATGCCGCGGCCTCGCACCCGGGAGACAGTGACTGGGCCTGGGGTTGGCGGAGCGCTGGGGGAGCTGGGCCTGGGGTCGGGCCTGTTATGTAATTAGCAATGTTACAAAATTTTGAGATTTAAAAAATCTAGTCTGTAATTTATCCCATCAGATAAAGCATAAAAAGAAGTTTAATTTGACACCTAATTCACTTTCATATCTCAAGTATTTAAAAAGTTATGGCCATTTTCATACTCGGAAATTAGCAACTTGTTCCCTATTGATTTTCTATGGACATAACAAAAAAGCTGTGATCGTGGACAGTCAAAAGCCCATAACCTTCTTAAAAATTAAGAGAACTGAATGAAATTTTCAGTTATCGTAGATTGAACCATTCTGAAACAAATATAAAATAATCTTACTTGGATGACCTAAAATTAAAGCATATAATTAGTTAGTTACCCAAGTGTAGCTAATTTCAAACTTCAATTACTAGATCTAAACATCTATCCATTTCTTAATAAATGATTAACATTTTTAAATAGCCTAAGTGTCCAAATAATATTCATAAATAATTCACAATAAAACATGATTTTTAAATCTCATTTACATTAATTTATAGGCCAAATGGAAGGAATTTAGTGTTCAATTGCTGTAAATTAAAGTCCATTTTAAATCAGCTTTCTAGTGGGATCCTGTGAACGCGCTGGTTTAGAACGTTCACATTGCGCTAGATTTGTGCCCTCAAATGCCCAGAAAAATACTGCGGGATATAATGGGCCCAAAATGAGCTGCTCGCAATATTAAACTTTGTATAAAGGGATCTTAAGAAGCCCTTTTTAATGTAAAAATATGCAGCCTACCTTCAGTTGTTTGCTCTATGAGACCCTGACAGCTGCCGGTGGTCGCGGGTTTAGAGATTGATTTTTAAACTACTATAACTATTATACGAGGCCTTTAAAACTAATAATAGCTTTTGCGACGGGGTCTTCCAGCGATTTTTCGTTAATAATTAACTAGGCTGAACATCTTCGATTTGAACAGCCTAGAGAAAATCGCATTTTAAACCCGCCTCCCTCTAAACGGCGCCAAAATCGAGCACACCCGCAGTGACAGATTTTCAGCGACGCTTCAGGTAGGCTTTGCAACATACCTACATCAATCTCGGGTGGGGCTGATAGGTGGGCGCCGTGCGGCCAGGGTGGTGGAGGAGTCGTGTCGCGGCTGAGGGGAGCGGGGAGTCGGGACACAGTCTCTCTGTATCTCTATTTTCTCTCTATACTGAGTTGGATGATCAGCCATGGTCATATTGAATGGCGGTGCAGGCTCGAAGGGCCGAATGGCCTACTCCTGCACCTATTTTCAATGTTTCTATGTTATAATCTCTTTTTAGGGCACGGTAACATTCTAATCTGCTTTGGCTTGTGGTTTCTTTATCCCAATGTTCCAAATAAGTTTCTTACATTGTTTGATCATTTGGTTCACTCTAACTGGTGATTGTGGATCAGTATTTAGCAATGTTACAAAATTTTGAGATTTTAAAAATCAAGTGCAATTTATCCCATCAGATAAAGCACAAAAATAAGTTTAATTTGACACCTAATTCACTTTCATATCTTCAGTATTAAAAAAGTTATTGCCATTTCCATACTCGGAAACTAGCATCTTGTTCCCTATTGATTTTCCATTGAATTAACACAAAAGCTGTGATCGAGGACAGTGAAATGGCCATAACTTTCTTAAAAATTAAGAGAACTGAAATAAATTTTCAGTTATTATAGATTGAAGCATTCTGAAACAAATATGAAACAATCTTACTTGGATGACCTGAAATTAAAGCATACAATTAGTTAGTTACCCAATTGTAGCTAATTCCAAACTTCAATTATTAGATCTAAACATCTATCCATTTCTTAAGAAAAGATTAACATTTTTAAATAGCCTAAGTGTCCAAACACCATTCACAAAGAATTCACAATAAAACATGATTTTAAAATCTCATTTACATTAATTTATAGGCCAAATGGAAGGAATTTTGTGTTCAATAGTGTAAATTAATGGCTATTTAAATCAGCTTTCGAGTGGGATCCTGTGGAACTCTGGAACGCGCTGTTTTAGAACGTTCCCATTGTGGTGAATTTGTACCCCAAATGCCCAGAAAAATACTGCGGGATTTTAATGGGGCTACTCGCAACATAAAACTTTGTATAAAGGGATCTTAAGAAGCCCTTTTTAATGTAAAAATAAACAACCTACCTTTCGTTGTCCCGTGTATGAGATCCGCCCCATTGTCAGCGGTCGCGGGTTTAGAGGATACATTTTAACCTACTATAACAATTAAATTAACCAAATAAATTTTAAAATAGCTCCAGCGAAAGAATCTCCCAGCGATTTATCGTCAGCAACTAAATGGGCTGAACAAGCTCGATTTGAATAGCCCAGGGAAAATCACGTTTTAAACCCGCCACCCTCTCAACGGCGCCAAAATCACGCACACGGGCTGGGACAGATCTGCAGCAACGCTTAAGGTAGGTTTTGCAACATACCTACAGTATTGATCTGAGGCTGGATAGGGTTGAACTGAATAGGGGTAGTTAGTCTCAGTGCCAACTGACACAGGGAACTCTCTTCAGGGTTCACATAGAAACATAGAAAATAGGTGCAGGCCAATTGGCCCTTCGAGCCTGCACCGCCATTCAATATGATCATCCAACTCAGTATCCTGTACCTGCGTTCTCTCCATACCCCCTGATCCCTTTAGCCACAAGGGCCACATCTAACTCCCTCTTAAATATAGCCAATGAACTGGCCAAATATAGCCAATGAACAACCTTCTGTGGCAGCAAATTCCAGAGACTCTCGGTCCTAAAAGATTTCCCCCTTATCCTTAAACTGTGACGCCTTGTTCTAGACTTCCCCAACATCGGGAACAATATTCCTACATCTTGCCTGTCCAACCCCTTACGAATTTTGTACGTTTCTATAAGATCCCCCCCTCAATCCTCTAAATTCTAGCGAGTACAAGCCAAGTCTATCCAGTCTTTCTTCATAAGAAAGTCCTGTTATCCCAGGAATAAGTATGGTGAACCTTCTCTGTGAACCTTCTATGGCAAACATGTCTTTCCTCAGATTAGGAGACCAAAACTGTACTCAATACTCCAGGTGTGGTCTCACCAAGATTCTGTACAACTGCAGTAGAACCTCCCTGCTCCTATACTCAAATCCTTTTGCTATGAATGCTAACATACCATTTGCTTTCTTCACTACCTGCTGCACCTGCATGCCTACTTTCAATGACTGGTGTACCATGACACCCAGTCTCGTTGCATCTCCCCTTTTCCTAATCGGCCGCCATTCAAATTATAAGATAATTCAGATAATAATTCACCTTTAGGGTTTGAAGGGCTTTAGACTGGAGGGTATCTGGGGGGATAGATTTAACGTGATTCCAAAAATTTAGTGCTCGTTTCTGAATATTTATTATCAGTGGGTATCTGCCTAATTCCGCCCTACATGCGTTTGTTGGTCTCTCTCTCTCTCTCTCTCCCTCTCTCCCCCTCATCCTCTTCCTCCCCCCCTTCTCCCACTTGCCTCCTCACCCTCTCCCCGCACATTTACCCCCCCCTTTCCCCTTACCACCCCGTCCCTTCTCTCCCTCCCCTCACTTCCACCATCCTCATCACTGTCCCCATTCTCCCCTCCCCCCTTGCCTTCCCCCCTCCTATCACCCCTCTCACTCCCCCATCCGCCCCGCTCACCTTCCAATCCCCCCACTCTCCCCCACCCCCCCCCCCCTTGAAGTACCAGTAATATTCACGCGTTAGTAATGTCCTGTTTGCCAGCTTGTTAACCCTCTGTGTTTCCCTCCTGCAGGGTTTAGGAGCCGTTGCTGTGGACGGAGAGACGGAGATTGGAGCGGCCATTGAGGGAGGCCAGCGTGCCGGTGAGCCCATCATCTGCCCGGAGCGTGGGCTGAGCTTCAGTGGAGGACTACATGGCGGGGCACAACAAGGAGAAGCGTTATGAGTGCAACGTGTGTGGCAAGGCCTGCCAGTGCCCGAGCGAGCTGGAGACCCACCAGCGTGTTCACTCGGGAGAACGCCCCTTCGACTGCTCGGAGTGCGAAAAGAGTTTCAAGACGGGGAGTGACCTGAAGGCCCACCGGCAAGTGCATACGGGCGAGAAGCCCTATGGCTGCTCCACCTGCGGCAAGAGCTTTACCAGGTTGTCGGGGCTGCGGGAGCACCAGCGGGTGCACAGCAGTGAGCGGCCCTTTACTTGCTCCGACTGCAGTAAAGGCTTCAAGTCGTCCACGAACCTGAAGGTGCACAGGCGCCTGCACACTGGGGAGTGGCCCTACACTTGCAGCGACTGCGGCAAAGGCTTCAACCGCTCCACCAGGCTGCAGGAGCACCAGCACACCCACACCGGTGAGCGCCCCTACACCTGTACCCAGTGCGGCCAGGGCTTCACCCGCTCCGACAACCTGCTGATGCACCAGCGCACCCACACCGGCGAGCGCCCCTACACCTGCGCCCAGTGCGGCAAGGGCTTCATTCAATCCAGCGGCCTGCTGAAACACCAGCGTACCCACACCGGCGCGCGCCCCTACACCTGCGCGCAGTGCGGCAAAGGCTTCAACCACTCCAGCAGCCTGCTGGTGCACCAGCACACACACACCGGCGAGCGCCCCTACATCTGTGCCCAGTGCGGCAAGGGCTTCACCAGATCCAGCAGGTTGCTGCAGCACCAACTCACCCACTCTGACGAACGCCCCTACACCTGCACCTTGTGCGGCAAGGGGTTCAACCGCTCCACCAGGCTGCTGTCCCACCAGCGGGTGCACGCCGGCATCCGAACCGTCCCCAGCCCGATGTGTGCAGAGCGCTTTGCCATGACCTCCCACGCCCTATCTCACAAGCAGGTGCACACCAGTGGCCAGCCTTACGACTGCCCGTACTGTGGTGAGGCATTTGACAGTTCGCGGGGGTTGCAGCAGCACCGGCGGGCCCACGCTGGCGAGCAGCTGCTCCCACTGTGACAAGAGAGCATGGGGGCTGCGGGAGCACCAACGGATGCACAACAGAGAGAAACCCTAGGTGTGCGCTGAGTGTGACAAAGGTTTCACCCGCATGTCCAGCCTGTGGCAGCACCGGCGTACCCACAGCGGTGAGCATCCCTTCCTCTGCCCGTCCTGTGGTAAGGGCTTCACCCGCCTTGACCACCTGCTGGAGCACCGGCTAGTCAACACCGCCTGTCCAGCCTGTGCCAGCACCCCTTCACCTGCCCGCTCTGTGGCAAGGCCTTTGCCCGCTCCTCCAGCTCGCTGGCACACCACCACGTGGATGGGCGCTGTTTAGGTAGACACAGAATGCTGGAAGGAATGGGTAACGTTTCTGGTCGAGACCCTCCTCAGACTCGACCCGAAATGTCACCCAGTCCTTCTCTCCCAAAATGCTGTCTGACCCGCTGAGTTACTCCAGCATTTTGTGACCTTTTTCGTAAACCAGCATCTGCAGTTCCTTGTTTTGAAAACCATTCTAGTTAACTGTATGCAATGCTCCAAATGCTCCCTGACCAATGTCCCTTAAAGCTGCACATTTATGTTCCTTTCTCCTTCTCTCACACCCTTTTATCTGATTTCCCCTCGCCTCTGACACTTACTCCACTCATCTGCAGATCACCCCCTCATCTGTTAACATAGTGTCAGTCTGAAGAAGGGTCCTGACCTGAAATGTCACCTATCCATGTTCTCCACATATGCTGCCTGACCCGCTGAGTTACTCCAGCATTCTGTGAAACGTCACTTATCCATGTCCTCCACAGATGCTGTCTGACCCATTGTGTTACTCCAGCATTTTGTGTTAGAGTCATAGAGTGATACAGTGTGGAAACAGGACCTTCGTCCCAACTTGCCCACACCAACCAACATGTCCCGGTTACACTAGTCACACCTGCCTGCATTTGGTCCATATCTCTCAAACCTTGACCTATCTATGTACTTGTCTATAACTTTCTCAAACGTTGGGAAAGTCCCAGAAGTGCAAGTTACTCTTTTTGTAAACCAGCATCTGCAGTTCCTTGTATCTTGACTATGTGTGCATTTCACCCTACATTTGCGCTCGGTCCGCCAAGGCCTGCTGGAACTCCCGGTTACCAAACATTTTAACCCCCCTTCCCATTCCAACACTGGTCTTTCTGTCCCGGGCCACCTCCATTGCCAGTGAGGTGACACGCAAACTGTAGGAACAGCACCTCAAAGCTTACGGCCCAATGACATGAACATTGAATCCTCCAAATTAAGGAGACATCCCCCATCGTGGACCATCTCTTCGTCATTCCTCTGTTTTCTTCTCACTGGCGAAATGCATCAGGATTAATCCGGAGTCACCGCTTCCTGACCCCCGGCCGTTCCCCCTCAACTCCGAATGTTGGGATCTCGTTCTCCGCCCTTGGACGTCCGCAAGACTCCGTCTGCAGTAAATAAGTACTTTTGCTCGTCAATCCGCTGGAACCAAGCTGTATTCCAATGAAATAAATGTCTCTTTTTGTGGAAGAAATTAATTTAGAGGGAAATTACAGGAAAATGAAAAGCGGTGACTTCACAGATTTGCTTCGAGATTTTATTGGAGAGATGGCAGCAGAAAACTGCTCACCAGTTCTCTGACTTCACAGTAGAATTAGCCGACAGTTATACTGTGTAGTAAACAACTTTTGTTTGTTAGGTACAGCTATAAGCAAATACACTATCGATCACATGGGTACCAAGGGTTTCATTAGTGGAATTGTGGAATGTGTGGAATTCAAAGCCACAGACGGCGGAGGAGGCCAAGTCACTGGGTATTGTTTAGATTTTAGAGACACAGCACCGAAACAGGCCCTTCGGCTTGTCGAGTGCTCGCCGCCGTCTTTGTTCTCCTGCGGTCTGGGCACTTAAACCTTCCGTTGGCGGGACGATCTTGGCTCGCGCGCCGGGCGATCGGACCCCGGATCGAGGCTAGTCGAACCTGTTGAAAACTACGAATAGAGCGTCGATCCCAGGCAAGGGAACACAGCCCCTTCCACGGCCCCGCGATGGGGCTCCAAGTCAGTCTCAAGCAAAGCCTCCAGCTCCATGACTTTAGGCCTCCCCTCTCACCCCTCCCTGACCATCTCTCCCCTCTTGCCTTTCTCTCCCCTCCGTCCCCTCTTCCCCCAACCTCCATTCCCTCCCCTCCTGCCCCTCTCTCCCCAGTCCCGCCCCTCTCTCCAGTCCCTTTCCTTCTGGAGAAGGTTCACCAGACTGATTCCTGGGGTGGCAGGACTTTCATATGAAGAAAGACTGGATAGACTTGGCATGTACACGCTAGAATTCAGAAGATTGAAGGGGGATCTTATAGAAACGTACAAAATTCTTAAGGCGTTGGACAGGCTAGATGCAGGAAGATTATTCCCAATGTTGGGGAAGCCCAGAACTAGGGGCCACAGTTTAAGGATAAGAGGGAAGTCTTTTAGGACCAAGATGAGAAAATCATGTTTTACACAGAGAGCGGTGAATCTGTGGAATTCCCTGCCACAGAAGGTAGTTGAGGCCAGTTCATTGGCTATATTTAAGTTAGATGTGGCCCTTGTGGCTAAAGGGATCAGGGGGTATGGAGAGAAAGCAGGGATGGGATACTGAGTTGGATGATCAGCCATGAAGGGCCGAATGGCCTACTCCTGCACCTATTTTCTGTTTCATCCCCTCTCACCCATACGTAGTTCCACCCCCAACACTGCCCCTCTCGTCTCTCTCTGCCTTCCCCGCCGCACCTTCTCACCCCTCCCTACCCAGCCCGCTGCACCCTCAGTTGCGAAAGCCGCCAGCCGGCGTAATCGGCCATCATGGGGGCGAAGGGCCTGTCCTGTATTGCATGTCGCGATACTTCGGGATAGATACTTAGTGGTCACCATGAAACTGATGGGCCAAAGGGCCTATTTACCTGCCGTTGTATGGTTAGCCTTATGGGTCACTTCCAACTGGATAAACCGAAGGGCCTGTTCCTGTCCTGTACATCTCAATATTGGGATAGGTTTTCGGGCCGAAACGTCGCCTAATTCCTTCGCTCCATAGATACTGCTGCACCCGCTGAGATTCCCCAGCAATTTTGTGGGTACCTTGGGATAGGTTATTGGCGGTAGCCAGCGGTCCTCCAGGCGGGCGAGCGGATGACAGACGGTCCTCCAGACCAGGCGGGGTGAGCCGAGCGCCGATGGTGCTCCGGGCGGGGCGAGTCGATGCCAGCCTGGGTCTGAGGAGCGAGAGAGCGGGCGGGGCCGGGCGTTCGCGAGCGAGCGAGCGACGTGGAGCATCAACCAACCGCCAGCGGGAGCGACGAGGCCGGAGACCGGGTCTGGGCCAAGATGGCGCCGCACTGGACGGTGAGCGGGCGGGGAGAGGAGGAGGAGGCGGCCCCGTGGAAAGGGGAACAGAGGTAGAGAGAGAGATAAATCCTTCCGCTCCATTTTCTTTTTTCACTCTCCATCATTCCGTGTCTATCTCTCTCTCTCCCCCAAGTTCGAATCCAAACGGTTTCTGTAACCGAGTCCTCGCGCCTCCCGCGCTTTACGCGACCAATTAGACGCGTCCATCAGATAATGCGGTCATTCGGCGTCCAATCAGCCGCTGTCGTCAAGGTAGCTGGTCCAATCACCGAGCAACTCATTAAAATCTGTATTTCTCTATAGCAATGTTACAAAATTATGAGATTTATAAAATCAAGTCTGCAATTTATCCCTTCAGATAAAGCATAAAAATAAGTTTAATTTGACACCTAATTCACTTTCATATCTTCAGTATTACAAAAGTTATGGCCATTTTCATACTCAAAATTTAGCATCTTGTCACCTATACTATAGGTAGCAATGTTACAAAATTTTGAGATTTTAAAAATCAAGTCTGTAATTTATCCCATCAGATAAAGCATAAAAATAAGTTTAATTTGACACCTAATTCACTTTCATATCTCAAGTATTTAAAAAGTTATGGCCATTTTCATACTGGGAAATGAGCATCTTGTTCCCTATTGATTTTCTATGGACATAACAAAAAAGCTGTGATCGTGAACAGTCAAAAGCCCATAACTTTCTTAAAAATTAATAGAACTGAATGAAATTTTCAGTTATCATAGATTGAAGCATTCTGAAACAAATATAAAATAATCTTACTTGGATGACCTGAAATTAAAGCATATAATTAGTTAGTTACCTAATTGTAGCTAATTTCAGACTTCAATTACTAGATCTAAACATCTATCCATTTCTTAATAAATGATTAACATTTTTAAATAGCCTAAATGTCCAAATAATATTCACAAATAATTCACAATAAAACATGATTTTTAAATCTCATTTACATTAATTTATAGGCCAAATGGAAGGAATTTAGTGTTTAATTGCTGTAAATAAATGCCCATTTAAATCAGCTTTCCAGTGGGTCCCTGTGGAACGCGCTGGTTTAGAACGTTCACATTGCGGTAGATTTGTGCCCCAAATGCCGAGAAAAATACTGCGCGATATAATGGGCCCAAATTGAGCTACTCGCAATATTAAACTTAGTATAAAGGGATCTTTAGAAGCCCTTTTTAATGTAAAAATATACAACCTAACTTCTGCTATTTGCTTTATGAGACCCTGCGGTTGCTGACGGTCGCGGGTTTAGAGATTGATTTTTAAACTACTATAACTATTATTCAAGGCCTTTAAACCTAATAATAGCTTTTGCGACGGGGTCTTCCAGCGATTTTTCGTTAATAATTAACTAGGCTGAACATTTTCGATTGGAACAGCTTAGAGAAAATCGCGTTTTAAACCCGCCCCCTCTAAACGGCGCCAAAATCGCGCACACCCTCAGCAGCAGATCTTCAACGACGCTTCAGGTAGGCTTTGCAACATACCTACTATAGGGAGGTTGTACGGCAGTCGGTTCACGACCCATGACCCGTACTGTTGCTACGCTACGCCAAATGGAGTACACGCGATGAACTGCAGGTAAGCACGGGCCATTGTTTCCAGCGTAGCGGGCTCATTAAAACCCTCCGAAATTGTCAATGTTTGCGCTGTAAATAATTATGGAAATCGGGATAAGCTTGATGGACATTTAGCCTACTTCAGAATTCCAAATGTGAGGAGAAATGACGGTAGATAGAAGCGAGAGCTGAAGGCATAACAACAACAGCCAAAGTGCTTGGCAAACATTGGCCATTTGCTCACTGCAGTTTATCAACAGTAAGGCATTATTTGTGTTTTTCTTGATTCCTTTGGCGTCTAAAAAGTTTCAGAAGTGATAAATCTGGCTGTAAAATTTTAAAATCGCCCATGGTTCTCAAGTGGGTTTTTACATACAAAAAGAAAACCCTCTGAAGCAAAATTTACAGCCAGATTTATCACTTCTGGGACTTTTTAGATACCAAAGGAATCAAGAAAAAACACAAATAATCCCTTACTGTTGATGAAATGCAGAGAGCAAACATGATAATTCCCAATATTTTCAATTTCGATATCTACACGGCCAATGTTCGCCAAGCACTTTAGCTGTTGTCCCTTCAGCTCTCGCTTTTCTTTACCTTCATTTCGCTTCACTTTTGGAATTCTGAGGTTGGGTACATGTCTCTCACGCTTACCCCGATTTCCACAATTTTTTACAGCGCAAAAATTCACCATTTTGGCGGTTTTTAACAGGTATAAAAGTACGCGTTTCATGTATTAACAACATATACCGGAAGCTGCGATGTCCTCCAAATGGATTGAGCGGCTCCGTGCGTCAAGCCATATGACCCAGGGACCTTACGTGCAACCCCCCTATTTAAGAGGGCTATATTTAAGAGGGAGTTGGATGTGGCCCTTGTGGCTCAAGGGATCAGGGGGTATGGAGAGAAGGAAGGGTTGGGATACAAAGTTGGATGATCAGCCATGATCATATTGAATGGCGGTGCAGGCTCGAAGGGCTGAATGGCCTACTCCTGCACCTATTTTCTATGTTTCCATTGCTTTTCCATTGACTTAACACAAAAGCTGTGATCGAAGACAGTCAAAAGCCCATAACTTTCTTAAAAATTAAGAGATCTCAATGAAATTTTCAGTTATTATAGATTGAGCATTCTGAAACAAATATAAAACATCTTACTTGGATGACCTGAAATTAAAGCATATAATTAGTTAGTTACCTAATTGTAGCTAATTACAAAATTGACCTCTGTGACGGAAATAGTAATATACACCCAGACTGCCTTGAAAATTAAAAAATGTGATATTCACAAGATCAGGACTTTAATATTATTGTATTATATGCTGTAAGTCCGTAACAGATAGGTAAATAAATTACAATTTCTAGCAATAGACCCAGTCTTTGTGGAGAAGATCAGTTTTAGTTAATACATTGGCATATCATAATCAGTAGCATCATCATACTCCTCAGATTGTAACCAATAAACAACTCTACACATTGTTTTTCCTCAACTTTTCAATTTTTGCACTGTAAACTACAAGTTTTTGCTCTTCAAACCACGCATTACATACCTTTCTGCCCACTACTTTCCCATAAAGAATGTCCTGTAGATCATTACATTTGGAGTAATCCAAATTTGGATCATCTCTACGAATGCTGTCTAAATCAGTCTCTTTTGCTGGGCACTTGGATTGACATTTTGCATTTCTTCTTCGGAGACATCTGTTTAAAATGTAAAGAAAAAAAAAACACTGAACCGCATTAACAGAAACAAGTTATTATTTGCAGTTTTAGAAAAAAGGTAGACATGATGGTATGAGTCAGGAATTGGCCAAGATAGACTGGCAATTGATTCTTAAAGGGTTGATGGTGGAAATGCAATGGAAGACATTTAAAGACTGCATGGATGAACTACAACTATTGTTCATCCCAGTTTGGCAAAATAATAAATCAGGGAAGGTAGTGCATCCGTGGATAACAAGGGAAATCAGGGATAGTATCAAAACAAAAATGAAGCATACAAATTAGTCGGAAAAAGCAGCCTACCAGAGGACTGGGAAAAATCAGTCCAGCAGAGGAGGACAAAGGGCCTAATTAGGAAAGGGAAAATAGATTATGAAAGAAAACAGGCAAGGAACATAAAAACTGACTGCAAAAGTTTTTATAGTAAAAAGATTAG
The DNA here is from genome assembly GCF_010909765.2 of Amblyraja radiata. NCBI lineage: Eukaryota > Metazoa > Chordata > Chondrichthyes > Rajiformes > Rajidae > Amblyraja > Amblyraja radiata. The sequence continues at coordinate 15,625,675 of NC_045999.1, forward strand.
TTAAAACAAATGTTGGTCCCTTGCAGTCAGAAACAGGTGAATTGATCATGGGGAACAAGGACATGGCAGACCAATTGAATAACTAGCGAATTATCATCCTGTTTCATTAACAAGTACTTGCTGCAAATTGCTGGTGCATTTAATGGATAGTAATCTGATGCGACACGTGAGCAAACATAACATTCTTGCTGACAACCAACATGCTTTTAGGAGGCATAGATCATGCGAGTCTCAGCTTATCCTGACGACAAATGACCTGGCCAAGCACCTTGATAGTAACGTCATCACGGATTTAGTTGTGCTGGACTTTTCTAAAGCATTTGATGTCAACCCACACCAGAGACTGCTTCGGAAGCTTGACTTCTATGGTATTCGTTCCAACACGAAACGATGAATTTCCATTTTCCTGACAAAACGTCTTCAGCGTGTGTGTGTGAGGGGAAATAACTCCAATTGGCATCCAGTGTTGAATGGTACACCACAGGGCAAAGTACTTGGCTCACACCTATTTTTGCTTTACATAAATGACATCCATGAAAAAGTCGCAAGTACGACCAGACTTTTCGCTGATGATTGTTTGCTGTACCATCCAATTAAGTCAGCTGATGATGAAGATGCTCTCCAAAAGGATCTTGATACTATGGTTGAGTGGTCACAACAATGGGGCATGCAGTTCAACCCTTCCAAATGTGAAACTATGCGTGTCACCAGAAAGAGGAATCCAGGCGAAACATCTCACAATATACTTGGTACCACCCTTGAAGAATCCAAACAAACCAAGTATCTTGGCATCAAATTGCAGAATGATCTGCGTTGGAATAGTCAGACTCATCATGCAATGGTGAAAGCAACAGGTGTCCTAAACTTTCTGAGGTGCAACTTTCATCATTGTTCAACTTCTGTCAAGGAGAAGCTATACTTCACCCTCGTTAGACCTCATTTGGACTACACAGTTGCAGCATGGGACCCATACACAAATAAAAACATTTCTTCCATCGAACGTGTCCAAAGACAGGCAGCTCGATTTGGTACTAACACCTATTACTAACACCTATGAGAGAGAAGCGAATGTCACCAAGCTTCTGAATTCTCTGTGGTGGAACCCTCCAAGACAGATGTGAAGCTCACCGTTTGACCTCCTTTTACAAAATGTTAAATGGTCAGCTCGACATAGACTACAAGACCTACACCAAACCCAAACCAATTAGGAGCAGACGAGGGCATTCGATCCAAGTTGTGATTCAGCTACAAAGACAGATGTATACAGCAATTTGTTCTTCCCCCGCACAATTAGAGCATGAAATAATCTCCACCCAACTATAGTTACCCAACCAGATGCAACTAAATTTAAAGTAGCTCTTCCCAATAACCCTTTCTGGCTTAAGCTCTCTCTTCACCACCTCCAGTTTCAATTCCATTTGGAATATTTTTGAGGACCAAGAAACCAAGAACCAAGAACTACTTCGGTTCTGTCTTCACTAAGGAAGACATAAATAATCTGCCGGAAATAGCAGGGGACCGGGGGTCAAATGAGATGGAGGAACTGAGTGAAAACCAGGTTAGTCGGGAAGTGGTGGTTACGTAAATTGAATGGATTAAAGGCCAATAAATCCCCAGGGCCAGATGGGCTGCATCCCAGAGTACTTAAGGAAGTAGCCCCAGAAATAGTGGATGCATTAGTGATAATTTTTCAAAACTCTTTAGATTCTGGAGTAGTTCCTGAGGATTGGAGGGTAGCTAATGTTACCCCACTTTTTAAAAAGGGACGGAGAGAGAAAACGGGGAATTACAGACCAGTTAGTCTAACATCGGTAATGAGGAAAATGCTAGAGTCAGTTATTAAAGATGGGATAGCAGCACATTTAGAAAGTGGTGAAATCATTGGACAAAGTCAGCATGGATTTATGAAAGGTAAATCATGTCTGACGAATCTTATAGAATTTTTCGAGGATGTAACTAGTAGGGTGGATAAGGGAGAACCAGTGGATGTGTTATATCTGGACTTGCTGAAGGCTTTCGACAAGGTCCCACATTAGAAATTAGTATGCAAACTTAAAGCACATGGTATTGGGGGTTCAGTATTGGTGTGGATAGAGAACTGTCTGGCAGACAGGAAGCAAAGAGTAGGAGTAAATGGGTCCTTTTCAGAATGGCAGGCAGTGACTAGTGGGGTACCGAAGGCTCAGGGCTGGGACCTCAGCTATTTACAATATATATTAATGATTTGGACGAGGGAATTGAATGCAACATCTCCACGTTTGCAGATGATACGAAGCTGGGGGGCGGTGTTAGCTGTGAGGAGGATGCTAGGAGGCTGCAAGGTGACTTGGATAGGCTGGGTGAGTGGGCAAATGCATGGCAGATGCAGTATAATTTGGATAAATGTGAGGTTATCCACTTTGGTGGCAAGAACAGGAAAGTAGACTTATCTGAATGGTGGCCGATTAGGAAAAGGGGAGATACAACGTGACCTGGGTGTCATGGTACACCAGTCATTGAAAGTAGGCATGCAGGTGCAGCAGGCAGTGATGAACGAATGGTATGTTAGCATTAATAGCAAAATAATTTGAGTATAGGAGCAGGGAAGTTCTACTGCAGTTGTACAGGGTTTTGGTGAGACCATAGCTGGAGTATTGTGTACAGTTTTGGTCTCCTAATCTTTGGAAAGACATTCTTGCCATAGAGGGAGTACAGAGAAGGTTCACCAGATTGTTTCCTGTGATGGCAGGACTTTCATATGAAGAAAGACCGGATAGTCTTGACTTGTACTTGCTAGAATTTAGAAGATTGAGGGACCCCGACCCCCAGAGATTAAGTCAGTTGCTTGCTTTAAAGTCCTGTACATCACCAAATTTGCTGCTGCTGCTGCTGTCTACAAACTTATTGAGGGAGAGGGGGGGGGGGGGGGTGGAGAGTGCATAATACCTGTAAGTGCTAACACACAGATAGACGGGGTGATGAAGAAGCAGCAGCAGCAGTTTGTCAATCTTGCTCGCCTTCATCATCAGTCAGAGCATTGAGTACAAGAGTTAGTTGGGACATGCATCATGTTAGAGCTGCTGTACAAAAGATGTTGGTGAGTGTGTGGGGCAATACTTGTGGAGTGTGGTGTGCTATCCTGGTCCCCAATACTACAAGGAGCATTCATTGTGAGAAGCAGTGGCGAAAAGATTCATTTATTAGTGCTGGAGTGAGCGAGCGCTTCTGTGTGAGTTTCTTAGCAATGGGAGCCTGATACCAGTAGAACTTCTTTCGCAACAGAAGCCTGTTGGCAGTAGGCCTTCCTTGACCACAGGCTAGGCCTTCTCTAGCAACAGGAGCCTGACTCCAATAAGCCTTTACTTGACAGGCTCCACAGTCCATAACTTAAGCTAAAGCCCAGAGGTTAGGCCCGGGCCATGAGGCCTACAAAACACAGGCTCTGCGGTCCAGAACATAGACCAAAGCCCACAGTGGGAGGGGTGGGGGAGAGGGAGGGGGGTAGAGAAGGAGGGGGCAGAATGAGAGGGCGAGGAGGTAGAGTGGGAGAGAGGGGGCTTAAAGTGGAAGGGGTGTAGAGAGGGAGGGGGACAGAGATGGAGGGGGTGGCGGGGAGGGGGATAGAGTGGGGGGGGAGGGAGGGTAGAGAGAGTGGGAGTGAGGGTAGATCAGGAGGGGGCATCTTCCTCCCCCCCCCTCTCCCCATCGCCTTCCTCCACACGGAGAGTGGGGGAGAATTTACTCTGCTTTTGTATGTAATTTTTGTTTGCAATCATTCTCTCTCCTTCACTCACTCTTTCACCTCTATCTCTCCCTCCCACCTATCTCTCTCCCCTAAGGAGAGAGATGGGGGAGTGGGAAGGGAGGAGAGAGAGGGGGCAGGTGAGAGTGAGGGGGGGGGGGGGGGGGGGAGAGAGAGAGAGGGGGTGGAGAAATCATGCTTTATTTTGCTTTTATTAAAGCATTTCATTGTCTAATTGCTGATGTTTGGCCCAAAAAGTTTAACTCTAAAACATTTAGTTCCAAGCATAAATACACAAATATATTATATCTGTGGCTAAGCACCCACAAAAATATCTTGCAATAATGCTCTTTGGTTCAGAGGTTTTGTATGTTGGCATCAGGCCTGTGTTTTAAGCCCCAGGCCTGTGTTCCGGGCTTTGCCCAAAGTTCTTGGCTTCCGGGCCTGTGTTTCGTAGGCTTCACGGCTGTTTTATAGGCTCCGGGCCTGTGTTGTGAGCTTTCGCCTAAGTTCTGGAACTTCTGACCTGTGCTTCCTAGGCCCCAGGCTTGTGTCATAGGCCCCAGGCCTGTGTCACAGGCTCCAGGCCTGTGTTATGGGCTCCAGGTCTGTGTTATAGGCTCTGGACATGTGTTGTAAGCTCTGGGCCTGTGGTGTAGGCTCCAGGCCTAGATTCTGGGCTTTGGCCTAAATTCTGGGCCACAAGGCTGTGTTATAGGCTCCGAGGGCTGTCTGATCACCCCCTCCATCAGGCTATCAGCACAGAGCAGAGACACCCTCCCCCCCCTGTCTCCCGCCTCACTCTCTCCTCCCCCTCACTCTCTCCTCACTCTCTCTCCACCCCTATCTCTACCCCCCTCTCTATCTCCCCCCACTCTCTCTGTCTCCCCCCATCTCACTCCCATCACCCCTTTGCTCCACATGGAAAACACCTCCTAGCCTCCATCCAGCCAACTGAGACAAAAGCACACTGGATAGCCACCAAGTGATCACAGGAGAGGAAGGCAACCATTACACAGCTACATCTCATCACCAGATAAAAGCTGCCCAGGGTCTGACCGCCCCAGAGGAGCATGGGTGAAGCTCAACAGACTTGGTACTGGAGTTGAGAGTTTCAATGCCAGCATGTGGAGATTCGGGCTCTGCCAGAGCCAATAGACAATAGGTGCAGGAGTAGGCCATTCGGCCCTTCGAGCCAGCACCACCATTCAATGTGAACACGGCTTATCCCCAAACAGTACCCCGTTCCTGCCTTCTCACCATATCCCCTGACTCTGCTATCTTTAAGAGCCCTATCTAGCTCTCTCTTGAAAGTATCCAGAGAGCCAGCCTCCACTTCCCGTTGAGGCAGAGAATTCCACAGACACACAGCTCTCTGGCTGAAAAAGTGTTTCCTCATCTCCGATCTAAATGGCCTATCCCTTATTCTTAAAAATGTGGCCCCTGGTTCTGGACTCCCCCAACATTGGGAACGTGTTTCCTGCCTCTAGCATGTCCAATCCCTTAATAATCTTGTATGCTTCAATAAGATGCCCTCTCATCCTTCTAAACTCCAGAGCATACAAGCACAGCCACTCCATTCTCGCAGCAGATGACAGTCCCGCCATCCAGGGAATTAACCTTGTATACCCTACGCTGCACTCCCTCAATAGCAAAAATGTCCTTTCTCAAATTAGGTGACCAAAACTGCACACAATACTCCAGGTGTGGTCTCACCAGGGCCCTGTACGACTGCAGAAGGACCTCTTTGCTCCTATACTTAACTCGTCTTGCTATATTTATCTGAGGAACGTTTGTAAACTATCAATATAGGCATTCTTTGATAGTGTTAATAGTCTGTATGTTTATTTTTATTTTTTTGAAATAAAAGCATTTGTATAATTTTTTAAAACGTGGTCATCCGCTGCACTGCAGGCCCTTCAAGTTTGTGGTCAACACTCCCACCATGTGGTGATCCGCCGTACTGCAGACCCGTCCGATCTGTGGTCAACACTCCCACCGTATGGTGATCCGCTATACCGCAGGCCCGGTCAATTATATCAACGGATCTGCAGTGCAGAGGATCACCACACGGTGGGAGTGTTGTCCACATACCAGACGAGCCTGGAGTGCAGTGGATCACCACATGGTCGGAGTGTTGACCACAGATTGGCCGGGCCTGCAGTGCAGCGGATCACCACATGGTGGGAGTGTTGACCACAAATTGGAGCAACTTATTAGATTCAATTACATTCGAAGTTGCTGTCTAAAAATTAGATTTAATTGTGCCCTTTATTGCAAAATGATTCTTTATTGCTCTGTGGCCCATTTCCTTTCCCCTTAATACACCCATTCCCACTATGCCGACATTTGTAAAAGGCCTGAAACCAGGGAAACAGAAAAATAGGTGCAAGAGTTGGCCATTCCGCCATTGGTGTGAATATTGAAGACAGACACAGATCGGTGACGTTTCAAAGTTAATGTGAACTAGTCATTAACCACTTGTGTGAAATGGTTAATGATAACTACCCTAAGCAAAGCATGAACGACTTTCCGGTGAAAGGAAGCTGCGTGTGATGTGTGGAGTGGTCATTCATTGAGCTTTGGACTGGACAGATAGCTGTATATGGATGCTCTTGCTCAATAGACACAAAGTGCTGCAGTAACTCAATGGGTCAGGCAGCATCTGCGGAGAACATGGATAGGTGACATTTCACATAGTGCTGGAGTAACTCAGCGGGTCAGGCTGCATCTGTGGAGAACATGGATAGGTGACGTTTCACAGAGTGCTGGAGTAACTCAGCGGGTCAGGGAGCATCCGTAGAGAACATGGATAGGTGACGTTTCACAGAGTGCTGGAGTAATCAAAAAAGCTCATCAGCGCCTCTACTTCCTGAGAAGATTACGGAGAGTCGGATTGTCAAGGAAGACTCTCTCTAACTTCTACAGGTGCACAGTCGAGAGCATGCTGACCGGTTGCATCGTGGCTTGGTTCGGCAATTTGAGCGCCCTGGAGATGAAAAGACTACAAAAAGTAGTAAACACTGCCCAGTCCATCATCGGCTCTGATCTTCCTTCCATCGAGGGGATTTATCGCAGTCGCTGCCTCAAAAAGGCTGGCAGTATCATCAAAGACCCACACCATCCTGGCCACGCACTCATCTCCCTGCTACCTTCAGGTAGAAGGTACAGGAGCCTGAAGACTGCAACAACCAGGTTCAGGAATAGCTACTTCCCCTCAGCCATCAGGCTATTAAACCTGGCTCGGACAAAACTCTGATTATTAGCAACCACTTTCTGTTATTTGCACTACCAGTTTATTTATTCATGTGTGTATATATTTATATCATGGTATATGGACACATTTATCTGTTTTGTAGTAAATGCCTACTATTTTCTGTGTGCTTAAGCAAAGCAAGAATTTCATTGTCCTATACAGGGACACATGACAATAAACTAACTTGAACTTGAACTTGAACTTAACTCAGCTGGTCAGGCAGCATCTGTAAAGAACATGGATAGGTGACGTTTCAGAATGCTGGTGTAACTCAGCGGGTCAGGCAGCATCTGTGGTCAACGTGGATAGACGATGTTTCAGGTCTCAAGAAGGGTCGTGACCCAAAAAAATGTCCCCTCTCCATGTTCTCCACAGCCAGACACACAATACTGGAGTAACTCAGCAGATCAGGCAGCATCTCTGGAGAGAAGGAACGTTTGGACTGAGAGTCACAGGAGATAAGTGTAAGGTATTACTCCAGGACTCTATTATCTAAATGGTGTCAGGTTAGGAAAATGGGAAGTACAACGAGACCTGGGTGTCCTTGTACATCAGTCACTAAGCATGCAGGAACAGCAGGCAGTGAAGAAAGCTAATTGCATGTTGGCCTTCATAGCGAGAGGGGTTGAGTTTAGGAGCAAGGAGGTCCTACTGTTGTACACATCCCTAGTGACACCACACCTAGAGAATTATGTGCAGTTCCGGTCCTAATTTGAAGAAGGGCATTCTTGCTATTGAGGGAGTGCAGCGTAGGTTCACAAGGTTAATTCCTGGGATGGCGGGACTGACATATGTTGAAAGAATAGGTCGACGAGGTTTGTATTCACTGGAATTCAAAGGATGAGCGGGTAACTTATTGAAGCATATAAAGTTAGTGAGGGGTTGGACAGGGTAGATGCAGGAAATATGTTCCCCATGTGACACCACACCGAGAGAATTGTGTGCAGTTTCGGTCCTAATAATAATCCAAGTAAGGTGAAAGTAAATCTAAAGGGTTTCTACAGCTATTTTAATAGCAAAAGGATAAAGAGGGATAAAATTGGCCCATTAGAGAGTCCGAGTGGACCCAAATCTGCAAGGCCAAAAGAGATGGGGGAGATATTGAACTATTTATTTTCTTCGGTATTCACCAAGGAGAAGGATATTGAATGATGTGAGGTAAGGGAAACAAGTAGAGTAGCTATGGAAACTATGAGATTCAAAGAAGAGGAAGTACTGACACTTTTGAGAAATATAAAAGTGGATAAGTCTCCAGGTCCGGACAGGATATTCCCTAGGACATTGAGGGAAGTTAGTGTAGAAATAGCAGGGGCTATGACAGAAATATTTCAAATGTCATTAGAAACGGGAATAGTGCCGGAGGATTGGCGTACTGCGCATGTTGTTCCATTGTTTAAAAGGGTTCTAAGAGTAAGCCTAGCAATTAAAGACCTGTTAGTTTGACGTCAGTGGTGGACAAATTAATGGAAAGGATACTTAGAGATAATATATATAAGCATCTGGATAAACAGGGTCTGATTAGGAACAGTCATCATGGATTTGTGCCTGGAAGGTCATGTTTGACTAATCTTGAATTTTTTGAAGAGGTTACTCGGGAAATTGATGAGGGTAAAGCAGTGGATGTTGTATATATGGACTTCAGTAAGGCCTTTGAAACGGTTCCTCGTGGAAGGTTGGTTAAGAAGGTTCAATTATTGGGTATTAATGGTGAAGTAGCAAGATGGATTCAACAGTGGCTGAATGGGAGATGCCAGAGAGTAATGGTGGATGGCTGTTTGTCAGGTTGGAGGCCAGTGACTAGTGGGGTGCCACAGGGAACTGTGTTGGGTCCACTGTTGTTTGTCATGTACATCAATGATCTGGATGATGGTGTGGTAAATTACATTAGTAAGTATGCAGATGATACTAAGATAGGTGGTGTTATGGATAATTAAGTAGTTTTCAAAGTCTACAGAGAGATTTATGCCAGTTGGAAGAGTGGGCTGAAAGATGGCAGATGGAGTTTAATGCTGATAAGTGTGAGGTGCTACATCTTGGCAGGACAAATCAAAATAGGACGTACATGGTAAATGTTAGGGAATTGAAGAATGCAGTTGAACAGAGGGATCTGGGAATAACTGTGCACAGTTCCCTGAAGGTGGAATCTCATGTAGATAGGGTGGTAAAGAAAGTTTTTGGTGTGCTGGCCTTTATAAATCAGAGCATTGAGTATAGAAGTTGGGATGTAATGTTAAAATTGTACAAGGCATTGGTGAGGCCAATTCTGGAGTATGGTGTACAATTTTGGTCGCCTAATTATAGGAAGGATGTCAACAAAATAGAGAGAGTACAGAGATTTACTGTAATGTTGCCTGGGTTTCAGCAACTAAGTTACAGAGAAAGGTTGAACAAGTTAGGTCTTTATTCTTTGGAGCACAGGTTAAGGGGGGACTTGATAGAGGTCTTTAAAATGATGAGAGGGATAGACAGAGTTGACGTGGATAAGATTTTCCCACTGAGAGTAGGGAAGATTCAAACAAGAGGACATGATTTGAGAATTAAGGGACAGAAGTTTAGGGGTAACATGAGGGGGAACTTCTTTACTCAGAGAGTGGTAGCTGTGTGCAATGAGCTTCCAGTGAAGGTGGTGGAGGCAGGTTCGATTTTATCATTTAAAAATAAATTGGGTAGTTATATGGACAGGAAAGGAATGGAGGGTTATGGTCTGATTGCAGGTAGATGGGACTAGGGGAGAATACGTGTTCGGCATGGACTAGAAGGGCCGAGATGGCCTGTTTCCGTGCTGTAATTGTGATATGGTTATATGTTGGGGGAGTACAGAACTGTTACGGTTCATTTCTTAAAACAGACAACTAACAATAAGTTAGATCAATCAACACGAGCTTTACTGATCATTTAGCCGGCAAGAGTGCCAGGGGATACAAAGTCAAGTATGCAACACATACTTAACCCTCCTGGGCCATCATTGTAATGAACAAAGACATACAGCATCTTTTTATCGTATTTTGGGAACGTAGTCAAATGTTTATACAGAGTTGGAGCAATGACATCTAACACATCAATCACCGAGTATACCCATTCAAAACATCCTTGTCACTAACACAATACTTCCCATGCTATGCTTATATCGATCACAAACTTTATTTACAAACCCCGAAACAGGAACTTAGTCAAAGGTCTATCATCTGCAGTACCTTCTTAAACAATATAAGGAACTTTATCAATTACCCACAGAAGTTCCTGTTTACTGAGACCCAACTCCAAAGGAAACATCCTCTCTCAAGGCTTCTGTTTACAGAGGCCAACACCTTCTCAGGAAACACATTCTCTCCCACCATTGTCAATATATTTTGCTTGGGCACAACAGGAAGCAGCTTGGATGCAGTTTGAATGCTGGCCTCCAATTTCCTGATCACCCAGCTCATCTACAGCACAGAATTACAAAGCTTCAGAACCCCAAATCAAAAGAAGTCAAATTAATCTTTACTTAATAAAATACCTTACGTTATAATTTATATTATATAACTAGGATATTATCAGAACCAGGGGCCACAGTTTAAGGATAAAGGCTATGTCATTTAGGATTGAGATGGGGGGGGGGGGGGAAACTTTTTCATCCAGAGAGTTGTGAATCTGTGGAATTCCCTGCCACAGAAGGCAGTGGAAGCCAATTCACTGGATGTTTTCAAGAGAGTTAGTTCAGTTCACATTTACATTCACATGCACCAATTGAGGTACAGTGATATTTGAGTTACCATACAGTCATACTAAGTAAAAAGCAACAAGACACACAGCCACATAAAATAAAATTTAACAGAAACATCCACCTCAGCAGAATCCACATTCCTCACTGTGATTGAAGGTAATAAAGTTCAATCATCTTCCTTGTTTCTTCACCCGTGGTCGGGGCTGTTGAACCCTCCGCAGTTGCCGCCGCCGACGGTCCGATATCCGAAGCCCTCACGTCGGCATGACGGAAACTCCGGCGTCGGGAAGGAATGGAACACTCCGCAGCATGGAGCTCCTGAGTTGGTCTCTTCTTACCGGAGACCGCGGGCTTCACGGTGTGTTAAAGTCCACAGGCCCCGAGGTTGGAGCCCCTCACGGGCGATCCTCGGCAAAGGAGAAAAATGGCATATCCGTCGAGGTAAGTGACTGAAAAAAAGTTTTGAGTCAGGACCCTTCAGACTGATTGGAGAGGGTGGGGGGAGGAAGCTGGAAAAGAGAGATGGGGGGTGGACAAAACCTGGCAAGTGATTGGATACAAAATTCTGGAGTAACTCAGCGAGATATTTCATCGATGGGAAAAATCCTCTTGTCTTGCGCAGCAGAGGAGGACTCTGAGTTAGATGGCCTAAAATCACAGCCGTAAGTGGCAGCGTTTTTTCTAAAATCAATATGCAGAACAGGAAGTGGTCAAGATCAGAGTTTTAGTAATATACTAGACTAAGTGGGATCCGTTGGGTCCCAGCATCACAAGGGAGGGATGGTCACCCAATGCAATATTCCACCTCTCCACCAATTCCAATATTGCTGGCGGGGTGGGGGGGGGGGGGGCACTTTCTGTTGCGCTAGTCTGAGTGTTGTGGGCCGAGGGTACTGGTTTCCAGAGGGCTAGTATGGAGTTTGTGGGCCAAATGGATATTTGGGCTGGCAGCTCAGTCACTGAGGGCTGGAAGCTCAGTCTCTGAGGCCTGGCAGTACAATCACTCGGACCTGGCAGGTTGAATGTTGAGAAACTGCCAGAAATTCTGCCCCAAACAGGTGACAGACTGTAAGAGAGAAGGGGGAAGAGGGTGGACTGAATGGATTATTGGGTTGGCAGATCAGTCATTTTCGGCTGGTGGGCTGGAAGTTCACTTACTCACGGCTCGTGGGCTGGCAATGCAGTCACTCACGACTGGTACGCTGGCATTTCACAGTCACCCCACCTACCTTCACCCCCACTCTGCTCCTTGCCATTACCCTCCCACCCACACATTCAGCGCATCTCTCCACAACCTCCCCCCATGCACTCTTAGTGGCTCTCCCACAGAGCAGCCATTCCTGCCTATTAGGTTCCCATTGTGGTGAAGAACATCCAGGCATCAAACGTGCAAAAAGGATTTATTAAAGTTTAAAATGTGAAAGGCTCTTAAAATATAAGAACAATTTAAATGTTAAAGATGAGAATTATTAAGTTCTTGTTGTGTCTCTTGTGTTCTGCTGCTCACTGCCTCTTGGTGACTATTTCCTGTTGATAAAATTTCAGCGTCAAATTTTAAGAAGAAAAATCTGAGAATTTATCTCTGAAATCATCATTCAACGAAGCACACTTTTAATGACAACATTCTTGGTCGATGTTCCATCCTTCAGGAAAACTTTGACATTTCCCTTCATCTTTCAACCAAAAGGCTTAAGCGGCTCTTTCACGGGGCGACTTGACGCAAGAGTTAACCAGAGTTTAACATCGTGGGAACCTCGTGCGATAACAGTACGGCATTCGTGGACCACCGTGGACCACCGTAGCGCTAACGGCAGGTAATCGTGTACCTTGGTGACTCGGGAGAAAATTCAAGCAAGTTTGAATTTCTCCAAGAGTGACTTGTACACTTGTGGTTGAGTATTACAACATTATATGAACGTAGTGGCCAGTGCGATATCCGTGCGATATCCGTAATAACTCTTGCGGTTACCGTGGGAACTCCTGCGAACGGTGAACCCGGAAGCTGGACAGAGGGGACAGAAGGTGAGTAAAAATTGTCTTCTGTGGGATTGAATTTAAAAAATAAAGATTTGCATCCGCATATGGACATCAACTTATTCATGAGTTATGCTAATGAGATTCCAGAAAATAACTATAATCTTTAAAATGGACTTTAAAAGGGACTTTAATGAAAGGTCCCGCATTTTTATGGTCCGTGAGAAATTTTTCACATGTACATCTTTGGGAGATACAGCTCGGAGTCCTAGCCGACTAGCGATCGATGCCTTTCCGAAGCAGGGTCCGGAACGCTACCAATCAATGTTCTCCAGAGACCCGTGTAAGGAGTGAACTGCACATGCTGGTTTAAACCGAGACAGACACAAAACGCTGGAGTAACTCAGCGAGTCAAGCAGCATCTCTGGAGAAAAATAGCTGATGTTTCGGGACGAGACACATCTTCAGACTCAATTCCGATTAGGATGTCTGAAGAAGGGTTCCGATTCGAATCGCCACCTATTCTTTTTCTCCAGAGATATCGAGACCCTTCTGATATGCTGCCTGTCCCGCTGAGCTACAGGTTGTGTCTATCTTCGTTTTAATCCAGCATCTGCAGTTCCTTCCTGGCCGAACCCGATTGAAAGATGAGAGGCTGGGCGATAGAGCACTGAGTGTGACAAGGATCAGGCTTCAGTAAGCAAAGTAAAGAGAGGTGGCAACGTTATGGAAATGAAGCGGGTAATCCGAGCGATGGCGAGACGGTATCCTCTAATGTGTCGGGAAGAACTGTAGATGTTGGTTTGCGCCGATGATAGACACAGTAATACTGGAGTCAGACATAAAATACTGGACGGGCAGCACCTGGATAAAAGGAATGGGTGACGTTTCGGGACGAGACTCTGAAGAAGGGTCTCGAACCAAAACGTCACACATTCCTTCTCTCCAGAGATGCTGCCCGTCCCGCTGTGTTACTCCAGCATTTCGTGTCTATCTTCCGTATGCTCTGTGATGGTCATCTCGGAGTCAAGTGGCAACTCTGGTCTGTAGACACGAGGAACTGCAGATGCAGGAATCACGAGCAAAACACAGAGCGTTGGACGAGCCTGACCCTTTGAGTTCCTCCATCACTTTGTGTTGAAGTCAGGTCTGGACATTGCTTGGCTCAGTCTCAGGCGCCGGCTAACTAGGAAGGTCGAGTCAAAGTCCAGCACTAACACTCAAGAAATAACGTTTGCGGCCTGATGTTCCCAATATTTAATTGAAATCATTAATAAAGTAAATAAATAGATACCGGTCTAATCAGTATCTACGGGATTGGACAGGCTGAGTGCAGGAAGAATTGTTCCCGATGTTGGGGAAGTCCAGAACCAGGGTCACAGTTTTACAGTCTACCGTGGGAACTCTTTAACTCAGTAAAGTAAAGTAAAGTAAAGTAAAGTAAAGCAGCCTTTATTGTCATATCAGCGCACAGGCAGCAGTTGATTGTTGCTCTATTCATTTTCCCAGGGGGTCGGGACGGGACTGGAGTTGGGAGGGAAAGGTGGGGGAGTCGAGGGAGAGGAGGGGGAGACAGATGGGGGTGTCTTCATTTACTGGCGGCGGGTGTCTGTCACTGAAACAGGCAGGTGAGATTTCACATCCACCTTGTGTGTGCCTCTCTCTCTCTCTCCCTCCCTCCCTCTTACACAGGCTGAGAGACTCTGCCTCTGTGAGTGTACGTCTCTTTCTCCCCCTCTCCCACACACAGTAAGACCGAGGTACTGTGCTCAGTCCATCTGTGTCTCCCACATACACAGTAAAACATGTCTCCAAATGAGCCAATTCAACCAAGGGAGGATATTTATAGTGTGTGAAAAAAAAAGTTACATCATTTGTGTCACGTGTAGTTCACGATGTTCATTCAAGATTTAACGCGAAAGCTCGGGAGACGGACAAGTCACTCGCACAAATAACAGAAATGCCGGGCACCGTGGGAACTCTTTATCTACCACCCGTTATATCGTGCGAGACTCGTGCTGGACCACGAACACTTCACTCTGGTGACATCTTGCGTCAACTCGCCCCGTGAAAAAGCCCCATTAGTGTTGCTGCAGACATCTTGAGGAGTTCTGTCCACCACTTCAAAGCTTTCTCTCCTAATCATTGGACATTCATCCCAAACAATGACTTTCACTTGCCTCATGAAATGTGCCGTCTTAGAGTTCTTCTCGATGTTGCAGAATGTATCCTCGGACACTTGGATGGGTATCTTGAATCGATAATGCGTAGTTCTTCCACCAGGCATTAACGTAGCTGCTATCCCAGAGGATGCTACAGCAATAGCCACATCACCTTGACCTCTAACTTTTCCTGACATGATGTCGAAAAAACAGCTTAAAGACAATTTCAATTGTTAATGAACACTGAAGAATTTGTGCAAAACATTTTTTCGAGGTGGGGGCTGTAAAGGTGGGGTGGGGGGTGGTAAACGTCGTGCAGCCAAGGGAGGGGCACAACTTCAGGCAGGGGCTCTCGTGAGCTGATGAGAAGTGGGGGGGGGAGGTGCCCTCATGCAGGGGATGTGGGCGGCTTCAGTAGGGGGTGCATCCTATAGCCAGGCAGAGGACAGTATCTTGAGGTGGGGGATGTCAGTGGAGGGGGGGGGGGGGTGGGGTGGGCAGTGAGTGATTCATTCATGACCTCTGGACTCACTCACTGCCTCGGGATTAACTCATGGCCTTTGGACTGACTGACTCTTACGGCTTGTTGACTGACCGATGCCCGACTTCTGGAGTCATGTCCGACTTTTGTAAACTGAAAACTGTAACATCTACAGTGGCTTGCAAAAGTATTCATACCCCTTGAACTTTTCCACATTTTGTCACGTTACAACCACAAAGAAAATGTATTTTATTGGGATTTTATGTGATAGACCAACACAAAGTGGCGCATAATTGTGAAGTGGAAGGAAAATGATACATATAACCATATAACCATATAACAATTACAGCACGGAAACTGGCCATCTCGGCCCTACAAGTCCGTGCCGAACAACTTTTTTCCCTTAGTCCCACCTGCCTGCACTCATACCATAACCCTCCATTCCCTTCTCATCCATATGCCTATCCAATTTATATTTAAATGATACCAACCTACCTGCATCCACCACTTCCACTGGAAGCTCATTCCACACCGCTGCCACTCTCTGAGTAAAGAAGTTCCCCCTCATGTTACCCCATAACTTCTGTCCCTTAATTCTGAAGTCATATCCTCTTGTTTGAATCTTCCCTATTCTCAAAGGTAAAAGCTGATCCATATCAACTCTGTCTATCCCTCTCATCATTCTAAAGACCTCTATCAAGTCCCCCCTTAACCTTCTGCGCTCCAGAGAATAAAGACCTAACTTATTCAACCTTTCTCTGTAACTTAGTTGTTGAAACCCAGGCAACATTCTTGTAAATCTCCTCTGTACTCTCTCTATTTTGTTGACATCCTTCCTATAATTGGGCGACCAAAATTATACACCATACTCCAGATTTGGTCTCACCAATGCCTTGTACAATTTTAACATTACATCCCAGCTTCTATACTCAATGCTCTGATTTATAAAGGCTGGCATACCAAAAGCTTTCTTTACCACCCTATCTATATGAGATTCCATCTTCAAGGAACTATGCACGGTTATTCTCAGATCCCTCTGTTCAACTGTATTCTTCAATTCCCTACCATTTACCATGTACGTCCTATTTTGATTTGTCCTGCCAAGATGTAGCACCTCACATTTATCAGCATTAAACTCCATCTGCCATCTTTCAGCCCATTCTTCCAAATGGCCTAAATCACTCTGTAGACTTTGGAAATCCTCTTCATTATCCACAACATCTCACGGAGCACTGTTCAATCCATCACCCAGATCATTGATGCACATGACAAACAACAAAGGACCCAACACCGATCCATGAGGCACCCCACTAGTCACCTGCCTCCAACCCGACAAACAACCATCCACCATTACCCTCTGGCATCTCCCATTCAGCCACTGTTGAATCCATCTTGCTACTCCTGCATTTATACCCAACAGTTGAACCTTCTTAACCAACCTTCCATGAGGAACCTTGTCAAAGGCCTTACTAAAGTCCATATAGACAACATCCACTGCTTTACCCTCGCCAATTTCCCTAGTAACCTCTTCAAAAATTTCAAGAAGATTAGTCAAACATGACCGTCCAGGCACAAATCCACGCTGACTGTTCCTAATCAGACCCTGTTTATCCAGATGCTTATATATATTATCTCTAAGTATCTTTTCCATTAATTTGCCCACCACTGAAGTCAAACTAACAGGCCTATAATTGCTAGGTTTACTCTTACTTTTACATCGGGCCTCCGTAGAGGCAATTGCGGTGGCCTCAATAGGCCTGACTTTGGGGTGAACATGGGGTGGGGACTGGACATTGTGCCTTCCCCCACAGTGCTATCCACTGTGGGGGGATGATTTTTTGTCTAATTGTAGTCCTGTAGGTCTGTGTCCAAGATGGCTGGCGTGAAGAGAGAGTGGACGCTGGCGCGCTTTGGCTGCCGCTGCTCTCTCTTCACACTGTGTTTTTGATTTTCTGTTTTGGATTGAATTCTGTTTTTAATTTGTGTCTCTGTGATGTCTTTATTACTTGTTATATTCCGATTATATGTTATTCCGATTACTATGTAAGGTGTCCTTGAGATGTCTGAAAGGCGCCCATTAAATAAAATTTATTATTATTATTATTAGAACCCTTTTTAAACAATGGAACAACATGCGCAGTACGCCAATCCTCGGGGACTATTCCCGTTTCTAATGACATTTGAAATATTTCTGTCATAGCCCCGGCTATTTCTACACTAACTTCCCTCAATGTCCTAGGGAATATCCTGTCAGGACCTTTTATATTTTTCAAAAGTGTCAGTACTTCTTTTACTTTGAAACTCATAGTATCCATAGCTACTCTACTAGTTTCCCTTACCTCACATAATTCAATATCCTTCTCCTTGGTGAATACCGAAGAAAATAAATTGTTCAATATCTCCCCCATCTCTTTTGGCTCTGCAGATAGCTGTCCACACTGTCTCTCCAATGGACCAATTTTATCCCTCGTTATCCTTTTGCTATTAATATAGCTATAGAAACCCTTTGGATTTACTTTCTCCTTACTTGCCAAAGCAACCTCATGTCTTATTTTAGCTTTTCTAATTTCTTTCTTGGTTTTCAAATTTTTTTACAAATAAAAAACTGAAAAGTGTGTCGTGCAAAAGTAATCAGCCCCCTTTACTCTGATACCCCTAAATACAATCCAGTGCAACCAATTGCCTTCAGAAGTCACCTAATTAGTAAATATAGTCCACTTGTGTGTAATCTGATCTCAGTATAAATACAGCTGTTCTGTGAAGGCCTCAGAGGTTTGTTATAACCATATAACCATATAACAATTACAGCACGGAAACAAGCCATCTCGACCCTTCTAGTCCGTGCCGAACACGTATTCTCCCCTAGTCCCATATACCTGCGCTCAGACCATAACCCTCCATTCCTTTCCCGTCCATATAACTATCCAATTGATTTTTAAATGATAAAAACGAACCTGCCTCCACCACCTTCACTGGAAGCTCATTCCACACAGCCACCACTCTCTGAGTAAAGAAGTTCCCCCTCATGTTACCCCTAAACTTCTGTCCCTTAATTCTCAAGTCATGTCCCCTTGTTTGAATCTTCCCTATTCTCAGTGGGAAAAGCTTATCCATGTTAGAGAACATTAGTGAACAAACAGCATCATGAAGCCCAAGAAACACACCAGACCGGTCAGGGATAAAGTTGTGGAGAAGTTTAAAGCAGGGTTATGTTATAAAAGAATATCCCAAGCTTTGAACATCTCACGGAGCACTGTTCAATCCATCTTCCGAAAATTGAAAGAGTATGGCACAACTGCCAACCTACCAAGACATGGCCGTCCACCTAAACTGACAGGCCGGGCAAGGAGAGCATTGATCAGAGAAGCAGCCAACTCTAACTCTGGAGGAGCTGCAGAGATCCACAGCTCAGGTGGGAGAATCTGTCCACAGGACAACTATTAGTCGTGCACTCCACAAATCGGCCCTTTATGGAAGAGTGGCAAGAAGAAAGCCATTGTTGAAAAAAAGCCATAAGAAGTCCCGTTTGCAGTTTGCCACAAGCCATGTGGGGGACACAGCAAACATGTGGAGGAAGGTGCTCTGGCCAGATGAGACCAAAATTGAAGTTTTTGGCCTAAATGCAAAACGCTATGTGTGGCGGAAAACTAACACTGCGCATCAACCTGAACACACCACCCCCACTGTGAAACATGGAGGTGGAAGCATCATGCTGTGGGGATGCTTTTCTTCAGCAGGGACAGGGAAGCTGGTCAGAGTTGATGGGAAGATGGATGGAGCCAAATACAGGGCTATATTGGAAGAAAAACAGTTAGAGTCTGCAAAAGACTTGAGACTGGGCTGGAGGTTCACCTTCCAGCAGGACAACGATCCTAAACTTACAGCCAGAGCTACAATGGAATGGTTTAGATCAAAGCATATTCATGTGTTAGAATGGCCCAGTAAATGTTCAGACCTAAATCCAATTGCGAATCTCTGGCAAGACTTGAAAATTGCTGTTCACAGACGCTCTCCATCCAATCTGACTGAGCTTGAGCTATTTTGCAAAGAAGAATGGGCTAAAATGTCAGTCTCTAGATGTGCAAAGCTGGTAGAGACATACCCCCAAAAGACTTGCAACTGTAATTGCAGCAAAAGGTGCTTCTACATATTATTGACTCAGGGGGGCTGAATACTTTTGCACGCCACACTTTTCAGTTTTTTATTTGTAAAAAAAATTGAAAACCATGTATCATTTTCCTTCCACTTCACAATTATGCACCACTTTGTGTTGGTCTATCACATAAAATCCCAATAAAATACATTTACGTTTGTGGTTGTAACGTGACAAAATATGGAAAAGTTCAAGGGGTATGAAAACTTTTGCAAGCCACTGTACATTGAGGAACAGCGCCTTCCTGACAGCTATCACGCTATTAAACATAACAAATAAGCTCTGAACTACGAAAGACTATATTATTTGTACTTTGTTGATCACACATACCCTCCACCTCACAGACTCACACACACACAAACAGACTCTCACACACACACACACACTAATTTACACACACACTTTCATATATACACACAGACTCATTCGCACACACAGACACACACACACACAGACTAATTCACACACACATATGCACACACAGACTCATTCACACGCACACAGACTCATTCGCACTAACACAGACTCATTCGCACACACAGACTCATTCACACTCACACAGACTCATTCGCACACACATTCTCTCACACACACATACTCATTCACACACACACAGACAGACTCATTCACACACTCATTCACACAAACACTCATTCACACGCACTCATTCACACACACACTCATTCAGACACACACACAGACTCATTCACAAACACATTCTCGCGCACACACACATATACACACTCACACATATACACACACATACTCATTCACACACACATAGACTCATTCACATAGACTCATTCGCACAAACACAGACTCAGTCGCACACACACACACACAGACTCATTCACACTCACACAAGACTCATTCACACACATACACAGACGCATTCGCACAAATTCGCTCACAGACACCCATTCACACACACACAAATTTACATATACGCAGGCTAATTCACACTCACACTCATTCACATAGACTCATTCATACACACACACACTCATTCACACACACACAGACTCATTCACACACAGACTCATTCACACACATTCACACACTCAGATTCATTTACACACATTCACATACACATTCATTCCCACACACATATACACACAGACTCATTCACACTCACGCACATACACATAGACTCATTCACACTCACACATACTCATTCATACACACACACAGACTCATTCACACACAGACTCATTCACACACACACAGACTCATTCACACACACACAGACTCATTCACACACACACCTATTCACACACACACAGACTCATTCACACACACACCTATTCACACACACACACACACACACACCCACCCTCATTCTCACACACACTCATGCACACACATTCTCACACACACACGGTCATACACACATATTCATACACACACACATTCACACGAACTTAATCACACACATTCACACACACACATATTCATACACATATTCACACGCACACATCTATTCTCACACACACATATTCACACATATACTTTCACACACACATATATACACACATATTCACACAGCCACACACATATATTCACACACACACACACATATACTCACACACACACAGACTCATTCACACACACACAGACTCATTCACATACACACTCATTCACACACACATATTCACACAAAATACATATTCACACACACGTATTCATTCACACACACACACACATATTCATTCACACACACATACACACATTCACATATTCACACACACTCACACATTCACACACACATACATACACACGCATATGTTCTCACACACACGCATATATATACACACACATATATTCACACACACATATTCACACACAGACACACTCACACATAGACACACATATTCACACACATGCACACATATTCACACAGACACATTCACACACATACAAACACACACACACACAATCACACACACACACACACACACACACACACACACACACACACACACACACACACACACACACACAATACTAAAATGCCAAGTAACTTCAGAACGTGTTTTTTTAGTTTTATTTTATTAGAAGTACAAGAATGTGGTACCTTGTAGATATGGTGGTAATGTGGTACCTAATATATATTGGCATGTTACATTTTATGTACAACTTCTTTTTTTTGCAGTAAATGGAAGAAAAGAAAGAGAATAGTAGAAACATAGAGAAGTGCGTGATATTGAACAGTGAGGTGAAGGAAAGAAGAAAAGAGAGAAAATAGATAGAGAGAAAACAGGCGATAGGAAACAGGGGACTGAAGGAGAAATAGCTATTTATTATTCTTGACCACCCTTCACCCGATCCTGAAAGTTAATTTTTACGGTTATGTTGCACCATATAACCATATAACAATTACAGCACGGAAACAGGCCATCTCGACCCTTCTAGTCCGTGCCGAACACGTATTCTCCCCTAGTCCCATATACCTGCGCTCAGACCATAACCCTCCATTCCTTTCCCGTCCATATAACTATCCAATTTATTTTTAAATTATAAAAACGAACCTGCCTCCACCACCTTCACTGGAAGCTCATTCCACACAGCCACCGCTCTCTGAGTAAAGACGTTCCCCCTCATGTTACCCCTAAACTTCTGTCCCTTAATTCTCAAGTCATGTCCCCTTGTTTGAATCTTCCCTACTCTTAATGGGAAAAGCTTATCCACGTCAACTCTGTCTACCCCTCTCAGCATTTTAGACCTCTATCAAGTCCCCCCTTAACCTTCTGCGCTCCAAAGAATAAAGCCCTAACTTGTTCAGCCTTTCTCTGTAACTTAATTGCTGAAACCCAGGCAACATTCTAGTAAAACTCCTCTGTACTCTCTCTATTTTGTTGACGTCCTTCCTATAATTAGGCGACCAAAATTGTACACCAAACTCCAGAATTGGCCTCACCAATGCCTTGTACAATTTTAACATTACATCCCAACTTCTATACTCATATGCTTCTAAGAAATCGGTAAATGGAGACCAAATCATTAAGAATTGTTCTGCTTTGTCTGTTAGGAGGAGTCGCAAGAACGTACTGAATATACAGTGTGTAAAACGAATCATTAAATCCTGCTCTGGAGGCTGTTGCTGAAACAAAATGCTGCTTTTAAATAACATCTAACACACACACGCACATACAACTAAAATGCCAAGTGACTTCAGAACGTGTTGAATATACAGTGTGTAAAACGAATATTTAAATCCTGCTGTGGGGGCTATGCTGCTTTTAAATAACATCCAACAAACATACAGTTACCACAGACAGGGCAGTAAATTCATCAATTATTCAGCAGCGGCTGCACTTACCGCCATCTTGACTTCATCATCTCGCTGCTTGCCACCAACCGGAAATTACGTCATCGACGCCATCTTGCTGCTAACCGGAAATAACGTCATCAGCGCCATCTTGCAACCCAGCCAAAATCACAGAATGAGCGTCAATTTTGAAATTAAACACAGTTCTGATCTAATAAAATGTTTATTCGTGCTTTATCCATCTCAAAACGGTTGCAACCATTTTAAAATCCAAACGAAATAAATTTGCAAACTCTTTACAACAAATGCATTTTCTTTTCTGTAAACATTAATTTTAAACAGCCAACAGAAACGAATTTACAAACTCTTTACTACCAAAACATTTCCTGAAAAAAAGCACACACACACACTCACAGCCAATACTAAAATGCCAAGTAACTTCAGAACGTGTTGAATATAGAGTGTGTAAAACGAATCTTTAAAGCCTGATGTGGAGGCTGCTGCTGCTGAAACAAAATGCTGCTTTTAAATAACATCTAACAAACACACACACACACACACACGATACTAAAATGCCAAGTAACTTCAGAACGTGTTGAATTTACTTATGCCTGAAAACAGTGCCTGAAAACAGCCATACAATAGAAACAGAAATACAAAGAGTTCATTTTTGCAGCTTGTTCGCAATCCCCCACGGCCCAAACACAGTGGGAATCCCCACCTCCGCCATGGGGGCGTCTGTGTTCAATTTTACAACTTGCTCATTTCAACCATTTGTTCCAAACCGGTTTTCAAACAAATCACTTTGTTTCATTCTTACTTCAAATAGCTTATTCAATTTATATTTTCTCCCTGCCTGCACTGTTGTCCCCGGCCTTTGCCGTCTTCTATCACATCCCCCTTTCGCGGCCTCTGCCGTCTTATCTGCTACTTTCGGGAGTAACTCCCTTATCATCCTGTCTCAGGAATTGATCTAACTGTTCTCGTCAGACCTAATGAATCTTCAAGGAGGCAAACTCCCTTCCCCCTCAAGGTCCTCTCCTAGGTACCTCCCTCGGGTCTAATTTCTACCGAACTTCTTATCTTCCCCTTCTGCCCTTTGACTCCCCGTCTTGTTGGCCAGGTGATCTTCGTCCACACCGGCCCCTGTCTTCTCTTTCCCTTGGGTATTCCTGCCCCCAGCTGCTGACAACGTTCTACCGCTGCACCACAGAGAGTATACTAACATATGGCATCTCTGTGTGGTATCTCAGCTGCACGGAGGCGTAGAGGAGAGCTCTTCAGCGCGTCGTCAACAGAGCGCAGCGGATCATCGGGACAGAGCTACCAGCCTTGGAGGGCATCTACCACACGCGGTGCCTCAGGAAGGCCCTCAGCATCCATAAGGACTCATCACACCCCTGCCACAGTCTGTTTCAACTACTTCCCTCCGGCAAACGTTACAAGGCCTTCTACGCCCGAACCTCCAGACTCAGGAACAGCTTTATCCCAAGAGCTATAGCGGCTCTGAACCGGCCCTAATGAGTGCCCCCCCACCCACCCCCTTTGGACAGTCTCCCTCAGATGGTCACGTCAATCAATTCAGCTTGCTTATTTATGTATTGTATTTATTTACCTTTCTTGTACATCAGTGGAGCTGCACACTAAATCTCGTTGCACTGACGTACAATGACAATAAAATATTATTATTATTATTATTATTATTATTATTATTATTATTATTATTATTATTATTATTATTATTATTATTATTATTATTATTATTATTATTATTATTATTGTTGGGATTATTATTATTATGCCCAGAAATTCCTGCCATTGCTTTTCCACCGTCATTCCTGCTAGGATCCCTTTCCAGTCTACCTTGGCCAGCTCCTCTCTCATGCCTTCATAGTCCCCATAGTTCAACTGCATCACTCCCACTTCCGATTTAACGTTCTCTATCTCAAATTGCAGATTAAAACTAATCATATTATGATCACTACCTCCAAGCGGTTCCTTTACCTCGAGTTCTCTTATCATATCTCGTTCATTGGACAACACTAAATCCAGAATTGCCTTTTCTCTGGTCGGCTCCATTGCAAGCTGCTCTAAGGATCCATCTCAGAGGCACTCTACAAACTCTCTTTCTTGATGTCCTGAACCAACCTGATTTTTCCAGTCTACCTGTATATTGATATCCCCATCACCACAATGGCATTACCTTTGTTACAAGCAAGTTTTAACTCCTGCTGCAACTTACACCCTTCATCCAGGCTACTATTTGGGGGTCTGTAGATAACACCGATTAGTGCCTTCTTGCCTTTACAATTCCTCAACACAATCCACAGTGACTCTGCCTCGTCAGTTCCTATGTCTCCCCTCGCAAGGGACTGAATTCCATCCCTCACCAGCAGAGCAATCCCCTTCCTCTGCCCACCTGCTTGTCCTTTCTGTAGGATGTATAATCCTGAATATTACGTTTCTAGGTCCGATCCTCCTGCAGCCACGTCTCAGTAACCCCCACAATGTCATATCTACCAACCTCTAACTTAGCCTCAAGCTCATCCACATCACTTCCTATACTTTGCGCATTCATATACAATACTTTTAATTCCTTACGCATCTCATCTTTCACATCGATCCCTATTACATTTGGCCATACTCCCCCATGCCTTTGTGAGCTTTCTTTCCCGTTAATTCTGGGCTCATTAACTGTCCCTTTACTCTCTTTCCCTTTAAACCCGTCCTTGACTATCCCATTTGACACCTCATCCCCCTTATTTAGTTTAAAACCACCGTGTAACAGTGGCAAACCTGCCTGTCCAAATGCTGATCCCCCACCTCTGAAGGTGCAATCCGTCCCTTTTGTACAGTTCCCCCTTACTCCAAAACAGATCCCAGTGATCTAAGAATCCAAATCCCTGCCCCCCTGCACCAGTTTCTCAGCCACACATTAATGTCCTGTATCTCCATGTTCCTGCTCTCGCCAGCACGAGGAACTGGAAGCAAACCGGAGATAACCCCCATGGAGGTCCTGCTTTACTGCATTTTTCCGAGCTCTCTAAATTTACGCTTCAGAATATTCATCCCCTTGTTTCCGACATCGTTTGTGCCGACATGCACTACCACTTCCGGCTGTTCACCTTCACTCTTGAGGATTTTCGGCACTCTGTCCGTGACATCCTGGATCCTGGCACCTGGGAGGCAGCACACCATCCTCGAATCCCGTCTGTTGCCGCAGAAACCCCCGTCCGTACCTCTCACAATGGAGTCTCCAACTACCATGGCGTTGCCTGACGTCGGTCTCTTTGGTTTTGGCTTCTAGAGACATGGCTCACCCCCAGCTCTCCAGACTCAGCGGTTCAGCCTGAATGTTTCTCTATCCATCGCATGGACCTACACTGGCATCTGGGAAAGAGAGAGGAGGGAGCGTCTGTCTCATGGTCTACTCTGCGTGGTGCTCAGATGTGGCAGTCCTATCTAACTCCTGCTCCCCAAACCTGGAACACCTGGAAGTGAAGTGCCATCCCTTCTACCTACCGAAGGAATTCACCTCCATCATCCTGACCGCGGTCTACATCCCACCCCAGGCTGATGTCCATCTGGCACTGGGGGAGCTGTACGCCGTGGTCAACAAGCACCAGACGGCTTACCCCGAGGCGGTTACCACCGTAGCTGGGGACTTCAACAAAGCCAACCTGAAGAAATCGCTCCCTAAATTCCAACATGTTTCCTGCAGCACCAGAGGATCAGACACCCTCTACCACTGCTACTCAACCATCAAAGACACCTATCGCTCTATCCCTCGGCCTCACTTTGGTAAATCCGACCATACTACGGTGCTACTGCTTCCTGCCTCCAGGCAGCATTTGAAGAGCGCACCGCGAGAGGTGAGGACGGTGCAGCGCTGGTCGGGGAGGGGAGGGGGTCCAGAGGAACAACTGCAGGACTGGTGGAGTCTGTAGACTGGGCAATGTTCAGGAACTCGGCAACAGACCTGAATGAATACGCCACAGTCGTTACAGACTTCATAAAGAAATGTATGTGAAGTACTGAGTCCCAGCAAAAACCTTCTGAGTGTGTTTCCTAACCAGAAACCTTGGATGGACCATGTGAGCCACACTCTTCTGAAGTCCAGATCCCAGACATTCTGGTCTGGAGATGCAAAGGTCTACAAGAAGTCCAGAAACGACCTTGGTAAGGCCAGCAAAAAGGCCAAAAGGGTCCTGCTCCAACCTGGAGGATGAGACGAATGTTCGGCAACTAGGGCAGGGCTTGAATGCCATGAAATCAGGAGGCAGCTCAATCGTCAGCGAAACATCACTCCCTGACAAGTTCAATGCATTTTACGCACGGTTTGATAGTGAGAACACAGATTTGCCTTCCCGAGCCCCCATTCGCCGTGAGGGGGGGGGGGGGGGGGGGGGGGGGGGGGGTTGAACCCTCAGAAAAAGCCTGGACCTGATGGTATACCCGGCCGTCTTCTAAAAATCTGTGCGGATCAACTGGCTGGAGATTTTACGGACATTTTCAACCTCTCACTTCTGAGGTCTGAGGTTCCCACCTGCTTTAAAAGGGCATCAATAATGCCGGTGCCCAAGAAGAGCAAGGTGACGTGCCTCAATGACTATCGAACCGTGGCACAAACGCCGGAGGTGATGAAGTGCTTTGAGAGGTTGATTATGGTGCATATCAACTCCTAACTCGACAATAACCTCAACCCACTGCAGTTCGCTTACCGCCACAACAGATCAACGGTGGATGCGATCTCACTGGCTCTCCACTCCGCTCTGGACCACTTGGATAACAGAAACTCATATGTCAGGCTGTTATTCATTGACTACAGCTCGGCGTTGAACACCATCATCCCCTCCAAGCTGGTTACCAAGCTCTCAGATCTGGGTCTCTGCGCATCGCTCTGCAATTGGATCCTCGACTTCCTCATCCACAGACCACAGTATGTCCGTATTGGTGGAAATGTGTCATCCTCGATAACAATCAGCACGGGAGCACCTCAAGGCAGCGTGCTCACCCCCCTGCTGTACTCACTCTATACTCATATAGAGTAGCTGGACATTGTGCACACTCCATCATCAAATTCGCCGACGCCATCACTGTTGTGGGATGAATCCCTGATGGTGACGAGTCAGTTTATAGAAGTGAGATTGACCGATTGATCAAATGGTTCCAGCACAATAACCTGGCTCTCAATACCGGCAAAACCAAGGAACTGATTGTGGACTTTGGAAGGGGTAGGATAGGGACCCACCATCCCGTTTATATCAACGGGTGGTGGAAAGGGCCAAGAACTTCAAATTCCTGGCCGTGCATATTTCAGAAGATCTTTCCTGGTCCCAGCACACTGATGCAATTATAAAGAAAGCACATCAGCGCCTCTACATCCTGAGAAGATTACGGAGAGTCGGTATGTCAAAGACGACTCTCTCGAACTTCTACATGCGCACAGTAGAGAGCATACTGACTGATTGCATCGTGGCTTGGTTCGGCAACATAAGCGTCCAGGAGTGGAAATGAATGCAGAAAGTTGTAAACACAGCCCAGTCCATCATCGGCTCTGACCTCTACCATCGAAGAGATCTATCGCAGTCGCTGCCTCAAAAAGGCTGCCAACACCATCAAGGACCCACACCATCCTGGTCAAACACTCATCTCTCCGCTGCCATCAGGAAAAAGAACATAAGCCTGAAATCTGGTACATCCAGGTTCAGGAACTGCTTCTTCACCACAGCCTTCAGGCCATTAAACTCGCCATCAAACAAACTCTGAACTATATTATCTGTTTAATTATGGTATAGACACACGGAACTGTTCTGTATTTATGCTGACAATATTCTCTTGTGCTGCAGCAAACAAGAATTTCATTGTCCTTTCTGGGACACATGACAATAAACTCTCGTGATTGTGATTCGTGAGGGAGAAAGGTGGCGGGAGAGCAGGGGGGGGGGAGAGGGATAGAGGGGGGAGATAGAGAGAGACAGAGATGGGGAGAGGGGGAGAAAGAGGGGGGAGAGAGAGGGGGAGAGAAAGGGGCAAAGAGAGTGGGAGAGAGAGTTAGAGGGGCGAGAGAGGGAGAGTTGGAAAGGGGGAGAGAGAGGGAGAGAGAGAGATAGCTGGGGCAGAGAGAGGGGGAATAGGGGGATAAATCCCTCCCCTCCATATTCTTTTTTACTCTCTGCATCATTCCTTCCCCCTCTCTTCCTCTCGCTCTCTCTCTCCCTCTCCCTCTCTGCATCTTCCTCTCCCCCTCCCTCAGCTCTCTTTCTCCCTCTGCCTCTCTCTCCCTCCCTCTGTATCCCCTCCCTCCCTCCCCCTCTCTCCATCCCCTCCTCTATCTCTCCCTCTCCCTCTCTCTCCCCCCTCCCAAGGAATCCAAACGTTTTCTGCAACCGACTCCTCGCGCCTCCCGCCCTTTACGCGGCCAATCAGACGCTGTCTCAAAGGGGGTTCGCGTCCAATCACATAATGCGTTCACTTGTGGTCCAATCACATAAGGCGGTCACTTGTGGTCCAATCACATAATGCGGTCACTCATCGACAAATCAGCCGTTGTCGTCAAGGGGATTGCGTCCAATCACCGAACAGCCCCCCTTAAAATCCGCGCCGGTCCAATTTCCGGCCAATCACCCGCTGTCTCCAAGGGCGTCGCGCCCAATCAGATTCCCTTCAAATTCCTGTCCAATCGACAAATCAATCTACTTCCAGGAGCAGAGGGGAAGGGAGAAAAGGGGAGGGGAAGAAAGGAGGAGACGGGAGGAAAGGGGGAAGGGAAGAGGAGGGAAGAAGAAAGGGGGTAGGGGAGGGGAGGAAATGGGAGGGAGGGGAGGGGAGGAAGGGAGAGGGGAAGGGGGAAGAATGGAGAGGGGAGGAGAGGAGAGGGGAGGAAAGTGCGGGGGGGGGGGGTGGAGAACGGAGGAAAGGGGGAAGGGTAGGAAGGAGGGGTGGAGAAGGGAGAAAAGGAGAGGGGAGGAAAGGTGTCGGGGGGAAAGGGGTAGAAGAAGGGGTAGAAGGGCAGAAAGGGGGGAGGAGGGGTGGAAGTGGGGGAGATGGGGGGAGAAGGGAGGAAAGGGGAGGAGCGGGAGGAAAGGGGGAGGGGAAAGGGAGAGGAGAGGAAAGGGGAGAAAGGGGAGGAGAGGGGAAGAAAGGGGGGAGGGGAGGAAAGTCAAGTCATGTCAAGTCAAGTTTGTTTGTCACATACACATACGAGATGTGCAGTGAAATGAAAGTGGCAATGCTCGCGGACATTTGTGCAAAAGACAAACAACCAAACAAATTATAAACACAATCATAACACATATATTCTTTTACATATTAAATAATGGAAGGAAAAACGTTCAGTAGAGTTAGTCCCTGGTGAGATAGGCGTTTACAGTCCGAATGGCCTCTGGCAAAGAAACTCCTTCTCAACCTCTCCGTTCTCACCGCATGGCAACGGAGGCGTTTGCCTGACCGTAGCAGCTGGAACAGTCCGTTGCAGGGGTGGAAGGTGTCTCCCATGATTTTATTTGCTCTGGAGTTGCACCTCCTGTTGTATAGTTCCTGCAGGGGGGCAAGTGAAGTTCCCATAGTGCGTTCGGCCGAACGCACTACTGTCTGCAGAGCCTTCTTGTCCTTGGCAGAGCAATTCCCAAACCAGATGGTAATATTTCCGGACAAGATGCTTTCCACCGCCGCTGCGTAGCAGCACTGGAGGATCCTCGGAGACACTGAATTTCCTCAATAGCCTGAGGTGGTAAAGGCGCTGCCTTGCCTTACTCACGAGTGCTGAGGCGTGTGATGCCCATGTCATATCCTCGGAGATGTGGACTCCCAGATATTTAAAACAGTTCACCCTACCCACAGGATCCCCATTTATCCTCAATGGAGTGTACGTCCTCGGATGATGTGCCCTCCTAAAGTCCATGATCAGCTCCTTCGTTTTTTTGATGTTCAAGAGGAGGCTGTTATCCTGGCACCAGAGTGCTAGATCAGCCACCTCCTCCCGGTAGGCCTTCTCGTCGTTGTCTGAGATCAGGCCCACCACCACAGTGTCATCAGCAAACTTAATTATTGAGTTGGAGCAACCGAAAGGTGGGAGGGGAGGAGAGGAAAGGGCCTGAAGCCAATAAAACAGCTACGAAACAGGCCTGGAATCATAGAACACAGGACTGGGACCTAAAACACTAGGCCGACGCCAACGTACCAAACCTCTGAACCAAAGAGCATTACTGCAAGATATTTTGTGGGTGCTCAGCAACATATATAATACTAGACTAAGTGGGACCCGTTGGGCCCAGCTTCACACGGGAGGGCAGGGCAATGCAATATTCCACCATATTCCAATATTGCTGGCCAGTTGGGGGGGGGGGGGGTGTCTGGAGTGCTAGCATGGGTGTGTGGGCCGAAGGGACTGGTTTCCAGAGGGCTAGTATGGACATTGTGGGCCGAATTGATTCTTGGACTGGCTGCTCAGTCACAGAGGCATGGCAGTTCGGTAACTCAGGCCTGGCGGGCTGCCAGCCAGAAATTCTGCCCAAAACATGTGACAGACTGTGAGAGAGAAGGGGGAGAGGTTGAAGAATCAATTTAAGACATTTTCATCATTTTCTACAGATCACAACAATGAAGGAGGAAAGTATATCCTTGCGTGGATCTCTGTAGCACTAGTATGGGTGTTGTGGGCGGAAGGGACTGGTTTCCCGAGGGCTGATCTGGACATTGTGGACTGAATGGATTCTTGGACTCGCAGTTCAGTGAGTCATGGCTGGTGGGCTGGCAGTTCACTAAGTAATGGATGGTGGGCTGGCACTTCAGTCACTTACACCTGGTGGGCTGGCAGTTTACTTATTTATGGCTGCTGGGCTGGCAGTCCAGTGACTTATGGCTGGTGGGCTGGCAG
Source organism: Amblyraja radiata (assembly GCF_010909765.2). NCBI lineage: Eukaryota > Metazoa > Chordata > Chondrichthyes > Rajiformes > Rajidae > Amblyraja > Amblyraja radiata. The sequence continues at coordinate 15,657,274 of NC_045999.1, forward strand.
TTCACTAAGTCATGGATGGTGGGCTGGCACTTCAGTCACTTACACCTGGTGGGCTGGCAGTTTACTTATTTATGGCTGCTGGGCTGGCAGTCCAGTGACTTATGGCTGGTGGGCTGGCAGTTCACTTACTCATGGCTGGATGGCTGGCATTCCAGTCACTCACGGCTGGTGTGGTGGCAGTTCACTCAGTCACCTCTCACCCCCCACCACTCAACTCCTTGCCATTCTCCTCCCCCCCCCACGCATTCAGTCCATCTCCTCTCAACCTCCCCCCCCCCCCATGCACGATTTTAGGGGCTCTCCGAAAGCGCAGCCATTCCTGCCTATTTGGTTCCCATTGTGATGAAGCACATGCAGGCATGCCAAGTGGAAAAAGGATTTATTAAAGTTTAAAATATGAATGACTTAAAATATCACAACCATTTAACTGTTAATAATAATAATAGATGGGATTTATATAGCGCCTTTCTAATACTCAAGGCGCTTTACATCGCATTATTCATTCACTCCTCAGTCACACTCGGTGGTGGTAAGCTACTTCTGTAGCCACAGCTGCCCTGGGGCAGACTGACGGAATGTTAGAGATGAGAAGTATTAAGTTCAGTTATTTCTTGTTGTGTCTCTTGTGTTCTGTTGCTCACTGCCTCTTGATGCCTCTTTGCTATTGATTTTACTTCGGAGTCACGTGAGTGACTACGTGAAGAACCCACTCAGTGCGCAGGCGTGGCATTACGCCAGCAGTGCAACAGCGGCAGCCACGGGATTAGGCGCTCCCGTTACAGGATGAACCGGACCGTCAGGTGAGTACCCTGAGGTCGGGTTTTCTTTTACAGGTGAGCCTTTTTCTGCTTGTGTTTTTTACAGGCAGAGAAAAAGGCTCTGGAACAAAACTGTCCCCCGTTTTCCCGTTGGGGAGGGGGGCAGCAACAGGCGGTAGGTGCGTTACCCGGTGTTCCGTAATTCCCCGACACCGTGCCGAGGCCAGCCCGCTAGTACCTGAAGCAGCGGGCTGGACGCATAGCCACTCGAGAGGCATTCGGCAGGTGTTCCCGATGTCGGACGGGACGTCTCTCCACCCGCACGGGGGGAGAGAGAGCCGCATGAGCCGCTGGAACGGCTCACGGTGCAGGTGCCTGCGAGACGCGCTGCTTGAGGGGCGCTCTCGCTACTACAAGGCACAAAAGCTCCAGAAGAACCTGTCCCCCGCTCGACTCCAGCGGAGGAGCGTTCCATTGCAGGGGGGGGGGGGGGGGGGGGGGGGGGCAGCAAAAGGGCGGTAGGAACAATTACCGGTCGCACCGGTAATATAGAGAGGTTGAGTGGTCACATTTTAACAAAGAAAATCTGAGAATTTACCTCAAAAGTCATCATTCAGTGCAGTGGCAGTGGGGGGAGGTTGAGAGGGCAGTGGGGGGAGGGGGGGGGGGGTGTCAGGGAGGGGGAGAAGTGTGGTGAGAAGGAGGGGAGAGATGGTGATGACAGGTAGTGGGGAAGGGGGATGAAGATGGTGGAAGCGAGGGGAGGGGGAGAAGAGAGGGGCTGAGGTAGGGCAGGTGAGAAGTGGAGGGTCAGCACCGACCTCGGGGTACCGAGCATCCGGGCAGCGCGTCGAGCCGCTCGTCCGCCAACCAGCACGACCAGCGCCCTGACGTTAACCCCAATCCAAGGGGGGCCGCCAATGATTGGCGCTGAGTCACCTGGGGGGGGGGGGGGGGAAACATGCATCAAGGGAAGAAGGTCACAGAACTCAGTAACTCAGCGGGCGGGGCAGCGTCTGTGGGGAACGTGGACAGGTGCTCGGTGGCCTACCGGCGCCAGGGGGCGCTGCAGCCGAAGGACCAGAGACGCTGCACCGCGGCCTTCATTAGACAGGGGGCGCTGCCGACGGAGGCTCAGATACGTTGCCCTGCGGTCTCCCGCAGCCAGGGGGCGTTGCAGTCGGAGGCTCAGATACGCTGCGCCGCGGCCTCCCGCCGCCAGGGCGCGCTGCCGTCGGAGAACCAGAGGCGTTGCGCTGCTGCCTTAAATAGACAGGGCTATTTGAATTATGTAACATAAGGGAAACAAGTAGAGTAGCCATGGAAACTATGAGATTCAAAGAAGAGGAAGTACTGACACTTTTGAGAAATATAAAAGTGGATAAATCTCCAGGTCCGGATAGGATATTCCCTAGGACATTGAGGGAAGTTAGTGTAGAAATAGCAGGGGCTATGGCAGAAATATTTCAAATGTCATTAGAAACGGCAATAGTGCCGGAGGATTGGCGTACTGCGCATGTTGTTCCATTGTTTAAAAAGGGGTCTAAGAGTAAACTTAGCAATTATAGACCTGTTAGTTTGACGTCAGTGGTGGGCAAATTAATGGAAAGGATACTTAGAGATAATATATATAAGCATCTGGATAAACAGGGTCTGATTAGGAACAGTCAACATCGATTTGTGCCTGGAAGTTCATGTTTGACTAATCTTCTTGAATTTTTTGAAGAGGTTACTCGGGAAATTGATGAGGTAAAGCCGTGGATGTTGTATATATGGACTTCAGTAAGGCCTTTGACAAGGTTCCTCACGGAAGGTTGGTTAAGAAGGTTCAATGGTTGGGTATTAATGGTGGAGTAGCAATATGGATTCAACAGTGGCTGAATGGGAGATGCCAGAGAGTAATGGTGGATGGTTGTTTGTCAGGATGGAGGCCAGTGACCAGTGGGGTGCCACAGGGATCTGTGTTGGGTCCACTGTTGTTCGTCAGGTACATCAATGATCTGGATGATGGTGTGGTAAATTGGACGAGTAAGTATGTAGATGATAGTAAGATAGGTGGGGCTGTGGATAATGAAGTAGATTTTCAAAGTCTACAGAGAGATTTATGTCGGTTGGAAGAGTGGGCTGAAAGATGGCAGATGGAGTTTAATGCTGATAAGTGTGAGGTGCTACATCTTGGCAGGACAAATCAAAATATGACGTACATGGTAAATGTTAGGGAATTGAAGAATGCAGGTGAACAGAGGGATCTTGGAATAACTGTGCACAGTTCCCTGAAAGTGAAATCTCATGTAGATAGGGTGGTAAAGAAAGCTTTTGGTGTGCTGGCTTTTATAAATCAGAGCATTGAGTATAGAAGTTGGGATGGTCACAAAGGACCAGGTACCGCCACCTGGCGTCCGATCAGAGCCGCTTCCCCGCCGCAGGTGACCGCGTCCTATAGGTCGAGCCGTAGCCCCGCCCCTGACCGACAGCCCCCTCCGCCAATCGTAGTCGCCCATTGCGACGGCCAGCCCAGCAATGGGCGAGAGTGGGAAAATCATGGGAGATTCAAAGAGAGAGAGTGGGGGAATCATGCGTTTATTATTGCATTTCATCGTCTAATTGCTGATTTTTGGCCCAAAAACACCAGAAACAATAGGCCATTTGTACCTGCGAGCCAGCACCGCCATTCAATGTGATCATGGCTGATCATCCCCAATCAGTACCCCGTTCCTGTCTTCACCCCATATCCCCTGACTCCGCTATCTTTAAGCGCCCTATCTAGCTCTCTCTTGAAGGTGGACATAAGTGCTGGAGAAACTCAGCGGGTGCGGCAGCGTCTATGGAGCGAAGGGAAAACAAACAAAAACCGTTTAGCTTCGATTTTTCCGCATTTGCAGTGCCTTCTTAAACACATAGCTCTCTCTTGAAATGCCTTACCCCTTATCTATTTATCTATTATATATTAAAAGTCTGTGGCTGCCGCCGTCCGGCGACCGTCCGGCTGCCTTTTGATTCGTTCCATCGTGTGATGTCACAATGCCCAATGCTCACAGATGTCCAATCGGAATGGATCCATTCACATATGCCTCTCACCCCCTACCCCGCTCTCCTTTCCCTCCCAAATCTGTCCCGTTTCCTCCTCCTCCTCTCCCCTCCCTCCCCTCTTCTCACCCCCCCCCTCCCCCCACCTGTGTGTTTTGGGGGGTGGTTAATGTGAGTGTGATGCCGCAGCCCCCCCCTCCCCCCCGCAAACGCCGTTGGGGAAACAGACCCAACGGGTCTGCACTTGGTCTAGTTATATATTAAAAGTCTGTGGCTGCCGCCTGCCGTCCGTCCGGCTGCCTTTCTGCCTTTTGATTCGTTCCATCGTGTCACAATGCCCAATGCTCGCAGATGTCCAATTGGAATGGAACCATTTACATATGCCTTTGCACCAGCCCCAGCCCCTGGTGAACGTTCCATCGTGTGATGTCACAATGCCCAATGCCCAAAGACATTCTTGCCATAGAGGGAGTACAGAGAAGCTTAACTAGACTGATTCCTGGGATCCAGGACGTTCATATGAAGAAAGACTGGATAGACTCGGTTTGTACTCGCTAGAATTTAGAAGATTGAGGGGAGATCTTATAGAATCTTATGTTTCTATGTTTCCCTCTCCTCACCCCTCTCCCTCTCCCACGCATCCCTCTCTCCCCCTCCCCTTCACTCTCTATTACACCCCCTTCCCTCTCCCCCCGCCCCCTTCCTACTACCCCTCTGTCCCTCTTCCACCACTCCCCCTACCCCTCCCTCCCCACTCTTCCACTTCTCTCCCCCCTTCCCCCTCCACTCTCCTTCCCCACTCTTTCCCCTCTCTCCCCCCACCCCTCTCATCCTCCCTCCCTCCTCCCCTCCCTCCCCATCCCCCCTCCCCCACATCTCTCTCCCCATCCCCCTCTCTCACCCCCTACCCCGCTCTCCTTTCCCTCCCAAATCTGTCCCGTTTCCTCCTCTTCCTCTCCCCTCCCTCCCCTCTTCTCACCTCCCCTCCCCCCACCTGTGTGTTTGGGGGGTGGTGGTTAATGTGAGTGTGATGCCGCAGCCCCACCCCCCCCGGCAAACGCCGTCGGGGAAACAGACCCAACGGGTCTGCAGTTGGTCTCGTCTATATTTAAAACTCTGTGGCTGCCGCCTACCTGCCGCCGTCCGACCGGCTGCCTGCCGGCCGCTTTTCTGCCTTTGATTCGTTGCTACGCCGACGTCAGACGCAGAAACGCCTAGATGTGTTCCATTTCGGTAGAGATTACACTTATCATCCCAAGTATCCACTCCTTAATACATTTCGTCGTGTTTATGTACACATTTTTAAATACAATCCTTCTAGAGAAAGAGGATTGGGGGTGATAGGGAATGGGGAACAGATGGACTGTCCCTACCCCTCCCCTTCCACTCACCCACCCCACTATCTCCCCTCTCTCTCCCCACCCCTCTCCCTCTCCCTCCACACGCTTAAACCTCCCTCCCCTACCCCATCCTTCCCCCCTGCCCCACACCTCTCTCCCCCTCCCCATCCCTCTCTCCCCCTCCCCATCCCTCTCTCCCCCTCTCCATCTCCCTCTCATCACCCCTCTCCATCTCCCTCTCCCCACCCCTCTCCCTCTCCTCCCCTTCTCCTCCCACCACCATCCCTCTCTCCCCCACCCCCCTTCCCTCTCCCCCTTCCCTCCCCCACCCCTCCCCTCTCTCTCCCACCCCCCATTCCCTCCCCCTCCCCTTCCCTCTCTCCCCCAACCCCTTCCTACACCCCCTTCCCCCACCCCTCTCCCTCTCCCTCCACACTCTTACCCCTCCCTCCGCTACCCCACCTCCCTCCTCTCCTCCCTCCCCATCCCTCCCTCCCCTCCCCCACACATCTCTCCCCCTCCCTATCCCTCTCTCCCCCTTCCCCATCCCTCTCTCCTCCCCCTCTCCATCTCCCTATCCTCACCCCTCTCCCTCCTCCCCTCCTCCCCCCACCCCATCCCTCTCTCCCCAACCCCCTTCCCTCGCCCCCTTCCCTCTCCCACTCCATCCCTCTCTCCCACAACCCCCGACCCCTCCCCCCTTCCCTCCCCCACCCCTTTCCCTCTCTCTCCCACCCCTTTCCCCCTCCCCACTCTTCCATCCCCCACCCCTTTCCCTCTCTCTCCCACCCCTTTCCCCCCCACTCTTCCCCCTCCATCCACACTTTTCCCCCTACACCCCCGACCCCATCTCCTTCTTTACCACCCTCCCCCTCCCCCACAAATCTCTCCCCTCCCCTCTCTCCTCGCGTCCCCCACCCCTCTCTCCTCCCCCTCTCCATCTCCCTCTCCTCACCCCTCTCCCTCCCCTCTCTCCCCCAACCCTTCCCCTACCCCTCTGTCCCTCTTCCACCACTCCCCCTGTCCCTTTTCCACCACTTCAACTACCCCTCTCCCCCTCACTCCCTCCGCACGCTTCCACTTCTTTCCCCCTCCCTCTCCCGCTCTCCCTCCCCACTATTTCCCCTCTCTCCCCCCTACCCCGCTACCTCTCCCAGCACACTCTGCTCCCTCCCTCCCCTACACCAACTCCCACCTCCCCTCCCGCCCCCACACATCTCTCCCCCTCCCCATCCCTCTCTCCTCCTGTCCCCAGACCTCTCTCCTGCCCCTCTCCATCTCCCTCTCCCTCTCCTCACTCCCTCCCCCCCACCCCGTCCCGCACCCCCTTCCCTCCCCCTTCCCTATCCCCATTCTTCCCCCTCCTTCCACACTCTTCCCCCTCTACCTCTTACCCCATCTCCCTCCTCATCTCCCTCCCCCTCCCCCGCCCCTCTCTCCTCTCCCTCTACATCTCCCTCTCCATCTCCCTCTCTTCACCCCTCTTCCTCTCCCCCCTCCTCCTTCCACCCATCCCTCTCTCCCCCACCCCTCCCCTCTTTACCCCACCCCCTTCCCTCTCCCCTCGCCCCCTTCCCCTATCCCCTACCCCTCTGTCCCTCTTCCACCACTCCCCCTGTCCCTCTTCCACCACTCCCGCTGCCCCTCTCCCTCTCTCCCCACTCTTCCACTTCTCCTCCCCCTCCCCCTCATCCATGCCCCTCCCTCTCTACCCTTCCCCACCCCTCTCTCCCCCTTTGCCACCCACTTTCCCCTCTACTCCCACCTTCTCTCACCATCTCCCGCACACCTCTCTCCTCCTCCCTTTCCCCCCCTCTCTCCATTCTCCCTCCTCCCCTCCCACCCCAACCCCCACCCCTCTCTCCCCCCTCTCTCCCCCACCTCTCCCCCCTACCCATCTCTGCCTCTTCCACCACTGCCCCTGCCCCTCTTCCGCACTCTTACCCTCCCCTCTCCCTCACCACTATTACCCATATCTCCCCCCTACCCCTCTCCCCCTCCCATCCCACTCTTCCCCCGCCCCCTTCCACTCACCCCCTCCCTCAACACTCTACCCACTCTCTCCCCATTTCCTTCTCCCTCCTCCCTCTCTCCCCTTCCCCCACCCCTCTCTCCCCCTCCCCCACCGCACTCTCATCCTCCCCTTCCCCACTCTCTCCCCCTCTCCATCTCCCTCTCTCCTCACTCCTCTTCTTCCTTCCCTCCCACCCCTCTCCCTCCTCCCCTCCCACCCCCTCTCTGCCCCCTCTCCCACCCCTCTTCATTCCAATCTCCCCCTCACCCCCTTCCCCTCTCTCTTGCACCACTCCCCGCTACCCCTGTCCCACCCGCCTACCCCTCTCCCCCCTTTCCTGCCCTCGCCACTCTCCCCCCACTCCCCTCCCCCTTCTCATCCCCCTCTCACTCCCCCTACCCCGCTCTGCTCTCCCTCCCAAATCTCTCCCATTTCCTCCTCCCCCTCTACCCTCCCTCCCCTCTTCTCACCCTCCCCTCTCCCCACCCCGTCACCCCCTCCCCCCTCCGCCACCTGTGTGTTTGGGTGGTGGTTAGTGTGAGTGTGATGCCGCAGCTCCCTTCCCCCCCTCCCACAAACGCGCGTTGGGGACACAGACCCAACGGGTCTGCACTTGGTCTAGTACTTAATAATAATGATAAACACTTTATTGATCCCCTCAGGGAAATTCACCGCCTGCGGGTAGCGACCGTGGCCGTATATCCCGCAAGGAGTGGTTGATGGAGCTGATGCTCCAACGTGACATTCTCCAGGAAACGGAGCCTTGTCACCATGGGTCTCCTCGGACACCCAAGACAGCACCTTATAATGGGCTGCAAAATGTCTCCCCCACTTCGGAGGGGAGCATTAGGAGTCAATCCTGGGCTGACTCCGAAGACAGGGGTTTAGCTGAAGATGCTTCGAGTGTGCTGGGGGTGCAGGAACAACAGATGCTGCTCGGCATGGTCTCCAAATTTGCTATGCCTGCGCAAACAGGGCAGCCATTACAACCGCAGCTGGCAGCCAGCATCAATTACCTGTCCTTCAACCAGCTGCAGGAACAGGTAATGACCGAGACATCTGCTAAATACCAAACACCAGAGAACTGTGTTTCCCTTAATGTTCCTGCGGTGAACAACTCTATCTGGGGATATATCGGTGCGGGCATCAGAGCCTAGGAGGTCAAGATGCAAAAGATCCTTAAACTGCTGGCTTCCGGGATAACGGCGTTTGCCCGATCGGTTGACGGCACAGAAATGTCGGTACTCCTCTGCAACATGCAGTTCGAAATAAACTGCCTCAGGAAGCGTGCAATCCGACCTGCCCCGAACCCCTAATTTGCAGGGTTGTGCAAGACCAGTAACACACAGCCACTGATTCTGCTATTTGGGGTAACCTGTCGAAACAGGTCAAGGAGCTCGGATGCAAAAGCCGTCGGGCTCATGAAGGCAAGTATAGTAGCCATGGAAACTATGAGATTCAAAGAAGAGGAAGTACTGACATTTTGAGAAATATAAAAGTGGATACATCTCCAGGTCCGGACAGGATATTCCCTAGGACATTGAGGGAAGTTAGTGTAGAAATAGCAGGGGCTATGGCAGAAATATTTCAAATGTCATTAGAAACGGCAATAGTGCCGGTGGATTGGCGTACTGCGCATGTAGTTCCATTGTTTAAAAAGGGGTCTAAGAGTAAACTTAGCAATTATAGACCTGTTAGTTTGACGTCAGTGGTGGGCAAATTAATGGAAAGGATACTTAGAGATAATATATATAAGCATCTGGATAAACAGGGTCTGATTAGGAACAGTCAACATGGATTTGTGCCTGGAAGTTCATGTTTGACTAATCTTCTTGAATTTTTTGAAGAGGTTACTCGGGAAATTGATGAGGTAAAGCCGTGGATGTTGTATCTATGGACAAGTTAGGCCTTTGACAAGGTTCCTCACGGAAGGTTGGTTAAGAAGGTTCAATGGTTGGGTATTAATGGTGGAGTAGCAAGATGGATTCAACAATGGCTGAATGGGAGATGCCAGAGAGTAATGGTGGATGGTTGTTTGTCAGGATGGAGGCCAGTGACTAGTGGGGTGCCACAGGGATCTGTGTTGGGTCCACTGTTGTTTGTCAGGTACATCAATGATCTGGATGATGGTGTGGTACATTGGATGAGTAAGTATGTAGATGATACTAAGATAGGTGGGGCTGTGGATAATGAAGTAGATTTTCAAAGTCTACAGAGAGATTTATGTCGGTTGGAAGAGTGGGCTGAAAGATGGCAGATGGAGTTTAATGCTGATAAGTGTGAGGTGCTACATCTTGGCAGGACAAATCAAAATATGACGTACATGGTAAATGGTAGGGAATTGAAGAATGCAGGTGAACAGAGGGATCTTGGAATAACTGTGCACAGTTCCCTGAAAGTGGAATCTCATGTAGATAGGGTGGTAAAGAAAGCTTTTGGTGTGCTGGCTTTTATAAATCAGAGCATTGAGTATAGAAGTTGGGATGGTCACAAAAGACCAGGTGCCGCCTCCTGGCGTCCGATCAGAGCCGCTTCCCCGCCGCAGGTGACCGCGTCCTATAGGTCGAGCCGTAGCCCCGCCCCTGACGGACAGCCCCCTCCGCCAATCGTAGTCGCCCATTGCGACGGCCAGCCCCGCAATGGGCGAGAGTGGCAGAATCATGGGAGATTCAAAGAGAGAGAGTGGGGGAATCATGCGATTATTATTGCATTTCATCGTCTAATTGCTGATTTTTGGCCCCAAAACACCGGAAATAATAGGCCATTTGTACCTGCGAGCCAGCACCGCCATTCAATGTGATCATGGCTGATCATCCCCAATCAGTACCCCGTTCCTGTCTTCACCCCATATCACCTGACTCCGCTATCTTTAAGCGCCCTATCTAGCTCTCTCTTGAAGGTAGACATAAGTGCTGGAGAAACTCAGCGGGTGCGGCAGCGTCTATGGAGCGAAGGGAAAAAAAACAAAACCCGTTTAGCTTCGATTTTTCCGCATTTGCAGTGCCTTCTTAAACACATAGCTCTCTCTTGAAATGCCTTACCCCTTATCTATCTATCTAATATATATTAAAAGTCTGTGGCTGCCGCCGTCCGGCGTCCGTCCGGCTGCCTTTTGATTCGTTCCATCGTGTGATGTCACAATGCCCAATGCTCACAGATGTCCAATCGGAATGGATCCATTCACATATGCCTCTCACCCCCTACCCCGCTCTCCTTTCCCTCCCAAATCTGTCCCGTTTCCTCCTCCTCCTCTCCCCTCCCTCCTCTCTTCTCACCCCCCCCCCTCCCCCCACCTGTGTGTTTTGGGGGGTGGTTAATGTGAGTGTGATGCCGCAGCCCCCCCCCCCCTCCCCCCCGCAAACGCCGTTGGGGAACAGACCCAACGGGTCTGCACTTGGTCTAGTTATATATTAAAAGTCTGTGGCTGCCGCCTGCCGTCCGTCCGGCTGCCTTTCTGCCTTTTGATTCGTTCCATCGTGTCACAATGCCCAATGCTCGCAGATGTCCAATTGGAATGGAACCATTTATATATGCCTTTGCACCAGCCCCAGCCCCTGGTGAACGTTCCATCGTGTGATGTCACAATGCCCAATGCCCAAAGACATTCTTGCCATAGAGGGAGTACAGAGAAGGTTAACTAGACTGATTCCTGGGATCCAGGACGTTCATATGAAGAAAGACTGGATAGACTCGGTTTGTACACGCTAGAATTTAGAAGTTGGAGGGGAGATCTTATAGAATCTTATGTTCCTTTGTTTCCCTCTCCTCACCCCTCTCCCTCTCCCACGCATCCCTCTCTCCCCCTCCCCC